>NC_045966.1:9356467-9457709 GCF_010909765.2 Amblyraja radiata | reverse complement strand
AAGGGTCTCCACCCATAATGTCACCCATTCCTTCTCTCCAGAGATGCTGCCTGTCCCGCTGAGTTACTCCAGCTTTTGGTGTCTATCTTTGGTTTAAACCAGTATCTGCTTACCTTATGGTTTAAACCAGCATCTGATTATGTGTAGCATTCCTACACATATGTTAACCTATGTTCATGCACATCCCTTTGAATGGGGGCTTTCTCCCACTTCCATGCATCTTTTGTTTGCTCCATCGGATCCATTACTGATATCGTTGCCATTAAGAATGTGTTTTAGGCAGCTTCACTGATTACTATAACCATATAACCATATAACAATTACAGCACGGAAACAGGCCATCTCGGCCCTTCTAGTCCATGCCGAACACGTATTCTCCCCTAGTCCCATCTACCTGCACTCAGACCATAACCCTCCATTCCTTTCCCGTCCATATAACTATCCAATTTATTTTTAAATGATAAAATCGAACCTGCCTCCACCACCTTCACTGGAAGCTCATTCCACACAGCTACCACTCTCTGAGTAAAGAAGTTCCCCCTCATGTTACCCCTAAACTTCTGTCCCTTAATTCTCAAGTCATGTCCTCTTGTTTGAATCTTCCCTACTCTCAGTGGGAAAAGCTTATCCACGTCAACTCTGTCTATCCCTCTCATCATTTTAAAGACCTCTATCAAGTCCCCCCTTAACCTTCTGCGCTCCAAAGAATAAAGACCTAACTTGTTCAACCTTTCTCTGTAACTTAGTT
Source organism: Amblyraja radiata (assembly GCF_010909765.2). Lineage (NCBI taxonomy): Eukaryota > Metazoa > Chordata > Chondrichthyes > Rajiformes > Rajidae > Amblyraja > Amblyraja radiata. The sequence goes on along the minus strand of NC_045966.1, from coordinate 9,456,961 downwards.
GCTGAAACCCAGGCAACATTCTAGTAAATCTCCTCTGTACTCTCTCTATTTTGTTGATATCCTTCCTATAATTAGGCGACCAAAATTGTACACCATACTCCAGAATTGGCCTCACCAATGCCTTGTACAATTTTAACATTACATCCCAACCTATACTCAATGCTCTGATTTATAAAGGCCAGCACACCAAAAGCTTTCTTTACCACCCTATCTACATGAGATTCCACCTTCAGGGAACTGTGCACAGTTATTCCTAGATCCCTCTGTTCAACTGCATTCTTCAATTCCCTACCATTTACCATGTACGTCCTATTTTGATTTGTCCTGCCAAGATGTAGCACCTCACACTTATCAGCATTAAACTCCATCTGCCATCTTTCAGCCCACTCTTCCAACTGGCATAAATCTCTCTGTAGACTTTGAAAATCTACTTCATTATCCACAACACCACCTATCTTAGTATCATCTGCATACTTACTAATCCAATTTACCACACCATCATCCAGATCATTGATGTACATGACAAACAACAGTGGACCCAACACAGATCCCTGTGGCACCCCACTAGTCACTGGCTTCCAACCTGACAAACAGCCATCCACCATTACTCTCTGGCATCTCCCATTCAGCCACTGTTGAATCCATCTTGCTACTCCACCATTAATACCCAACAATTGAACCTTCTTAACCAACCTTCCATGAGGAACCTTGTCAAAGGCCTTACTGAAATCCATATATACAACATCCACTGCTTTACCCTCATCAATTTCCCGAGTAACCTCTTCAAAAAATTCAAGACGATTAGTCAAACATGACCTTCCAGGCACAAATCCATGTTGACTGTTCCTAATCAGACCCTGTTTATCCAGATGCTTATATATATTACCTCTAAGTATCCTTTTCATTAATTTGCCCACCACTGACGTCAAACTAACAGGTCTATAATTGCTAGGTTTACTCTTAGAACCCTTTTTAAACAATGGAACAACATGCGCAGTACGCCAATCCACCGGCACTATTCCCGTTTCTAATGACATTTGAAATATTTCTGTCATAGCCCCTGCTATTTCTACACTAACTTCCCTCAATGTCCTAGGGAATATCCTGTCTGGACCTGGAGACTAATCCACTTTTATATTTTTCAAAAGTGTCAGTACTTCCTCTTCTTTGAATCTCATAGTTTCCATAGCTACTCTACTTGTTTCCCTTACCTCACATAATTCAATATCCTTCTCCTTGGTGAATACCAAAGAAAAGAAATTGTTCAATATCTTCCCCGTCTCTTTTGGCTCTGCAGATAGCTGTCCACTCTGACTCTCTAATGGACCAATTTTATCCCTCGTTATCCTTTTGCTATTAATATAGCTGTAGAAACCCTTTGGATTTACTTTCACCTTACTTGCCAAAGCAACCTCATATCTTCTTTTAGCTTTTCTAATTTCTTTCTTAAGATTCTTTTTACATTCTTTATACTCCTCAAGCACCTTATTTACTCCATTCTGCCTATAATTATTGTAGATCTCTCTCTTTTTCCGAACCAAGTGTCCAATTTCCCTTGAGAACCATGGCTCTTTCCAATATATGGCAACATGTCAGTAGTGGTACTGAAAGAGTGAGATCCCATTGCAAACAGTATTTATTTATTTAGCGAATGCAAAGTCCTTTAGCCAAGCAGTTGCCTCTTGATCTGCTGTATGAAGGGTGACAAGTCCTCCTTTGAGTCTTTGTTGAGGGCATGCTTCAATAATGTGTTGCATTGTTTGCTGCTCTCCACAAGCACACCGTGGGGTTGGGCTGCTGCCCCATTTGTGAAGGCTGGCCAAGCAGGGGCTATGTCCAGTCCTGAATCTATTCAGCGTCGTCCACTGCTTCCTTGGGAGATTGATGCCAGGGGTCTGACACCAGATGTTTATTTGGGACGTCCTTGGACTCCCATTCCTTTTTCCAAGCTGATTGGATGGTGAAATCAGCTGGTGGTGGGTTCTTCCAAATTGGTCGTCTAGATGGAAGTCGAGCAGTGGGTGGGTTGAAGATGTCCATGTGAATTGGCAGGTGAGGGGAGTTTTTGGTCTTTTGGAGCATCCTTTGAGTGAGGACTACTCGCCGGATGTGTGGAGGGGCTATGTTGGATAGGACAGGGAGCCAGGGGAGTGGTGTTGAGAGGATTGTTCCTGTGATGATCCTCATTGTTGAGTTCAATTGGGTGTCCACATGGTGTGTGTGGGATGACCTGGACCAAAGAGGGGCACAATATTCGGCTGAAGAAAATGCCAGGGCTAGTGCTGAAATGCGCAATGTGGGGGCTGCTGCCCCCACTTTGAGCCAGCAAGCTTACTGAGGAGATTGTTTCTGGACTTCACCTTAGCTGCTGTTCTTTTGAGATGTTCCTTGAAGGATAGGGTCCTGTCAAGGGTCACTCTGAGGTAGGTTGGAGTGGGGGCATACTTCAGTTTGGTCCTGCTCAGATAGATGTTTGGTTCTCTTGTGGCTTCTGCATTATGGAGGTGGAACACACTGGAGACCGTTTTTGCTGGGCTTGGTTTTAGGCGCCAGGTTTTGCAGTACTCGTCCAGTTTAGCAAGGTCTTCATTGAGCACCTGTTCCAATGTACCAAAATCTGGTGCTTGGAAGGCCAAACAGATGTCATCTGCATAGATGAATTTGCGGGATTTGGTGGTGGACACGTGATTAAATTGTATTAAATGCGTTTTCGACTGATGATATTTTCGATTTACGATGTGTTTATCGGAACGTACCCCCATCGTAGGTGGAGGAGCAGCTGTGAACCACTTGCTTTGGATTTTGATAAATTTCCTACAAGATTACGCACTGAAAGATAAATCTTAAGATTTTAGACTTTAGCAGAACAGCACGGAAACAGGCCCTTTGGCCCACAAAGTCCGCGCCGACCAGCGATCGCCCATGACTCTAGCACTATCCTACACACAAGGGACAATTTATAATTTACAGAAGACAATTAAACTACAAGCCTGCACATCCGTGGAGTGTGGGAGGAAACCTGAGCACCGGAGAAAACCTACGCAATCACAGGGAGAACGTACAAACTCCTCACAGACAGCACCCGAGGTCAGGATCGAACCTGGGTCTCTGGCACTGTGAGGCAGCAACCTTTAGTTGCGTTTAGTTTAGTTTAGAGTAACAATGCGCAAACAGGCCCTTCAGCCCACCGGGTCCACGCTGACGAATGATCATCCCTTCACTAGCACTATCCTACACTCTAGGTAGGAAGATGCACAGAGTCTCTTGCCCAGAGTTGGGGAATCGAGGACCAGAGGGAGGTTCAAGGTGAAGGGGAAAAGATTTAATATGAATCTGAGGAGTGACTTTTTCACACAAAGGGTGGTGGGTGTATAGAACAAGCTGCCAGAGGAGGTAGTCGAGGCTGGGACAAACCCAACGGTTAAGAAACAGGTAGCCAGCTACATGGATAGGACAGGTTTGGAGGGATTTGGGCCAAGTACAGGCATTGTGTAGCTGGCACATGTTGGCCAGTGTGGGCAAGTTGGGCTGAAGGGCCTGTTTCCACATTGTATCACTCTATGACTAGGGGCCAGGATGGAACCCGGGTCCCTGGCTCTGTGAGGCAGCAACACTACCAGCTGCACCACCAAGCCGCAGTGAAGAGGTGTTTATGAAAATCCGACAAAACTGCATGAAACGGTTCCGACGGTGAAGATTCACGAGGACAGAGAGTTTATCCTAATCCTGCAGTGCCTGAGTATAAATCACAATTGTAGTCAATGTGCAGTTTTCACACACAATTTGTAATGACACCTTAAAGCTGCTTTTTAAATGCAAAGCTCAAACAATGAAAATCAAGCAGCTGATGGATGATTTCATTAAAAAGAGTTGTCTTCTGGGGATCCAACAGATGTTCGAGCCAAAACAGGTAGCAGTCTATTTTTTTTTTTAATGGATAATTTCATTGTCCAGAGAGTATTTAATTGATTTATAACTCAGCAGCTTCTGTTAATCATATGTACCTTGGTTAATGATAGGAAATGAATCACTCTTAGGACTACATTAGCATCCTCACATTGTTTGAAAACTCTCCAGGTAAGGGGGCGCAGTCCTGTGCACGGCTGCCCAGCCAGCAGCTGTCTGTCTTTTCATCGTTTTATTTTTATTTTTAGTTAGTTAAAGTGTTTTGTTTGGAGGTCTAGACTTTTTTATGTGGGGGGGGGGGGAAGGAGGAAACTACCTTTCAGGGTCCCTACCTGGTCAGAGAGGCAGCTTTTCTCCGGGCTGCAGCTTCGACCCGTCCTCGCGGCCTACCAGCGGGCCTGGAGCGGCGTTTCCTGTCGTGGACCGCCCAGAACCTCGGCTTCGGCGGCGGCACAGCGCTGGAGCGCTATCGTGGAGCGGAGCGGGCGATGCCTTGCCCGGGTCGCCGCGCTGGAGCTCCGGTGAGCTGGGACCGCCGGGAACAACATCGCGGAGCTGCGGGACTGTGGAGCGACCAGCTGCGGGCGGCGGCGCCGAACTTTACACCGGGAGCCTGGGATCTCGCGACGAGATCGCCAGTTGTGGAGCTCCAACCGGCGCGGCCTTGTCGGCTTCGGAAGCCGCGGCCTCCAGTAAGGAGGCGGCCGTTCCAGGGTTCCCATGCCGCTGTGAGGACTCTCCCGACGCCGGAGCAACATCACCCGGCGAGAACGGCCAGGAACATCAGGCCTCCATAGAGGCAACTGTGGAGGCCTCAATAGGCCCGACTATGGGTGAACTGGGGTTGGGGACTGGACTTTGTGCCTTCCCTCATGGTGGGAGCCATTGTGGGGGGATGTTCTTTGTGTTTAAGACTCTCATTGGTGTTATGTCTGTATTCTCTTTTTTTGTGTGCTGCAAAATGGCAAAAAGCATTTCACTTCACTACACCTCAGTGTATGTGAATGTGACTAATAAAATACCTTTGATACCTTTGATACCTTTGAACCTCTTTACAATAAGTTATTTGAAGCAAAAAGTTCCTCTCAAAAAGTAACAATCATCCGTACGGGAATGATGTGCCAACTATGGCGGCACGGTGGCGCAGCGGTAGAGTTGCTGCCTTATGCCCCTGTCCCACTTAGGAAACCTGAATGGAAACCTCTGGAGACTTTGCGCCCCACCCAAGGTTTCCGTGCAGTTGCCGGAGGTTGCAGGTAGTGGAAGCAGGTAGGGAGACTGACAAAGAACCTCCGGGAACCGCATGGAAACCTTGGGTGGGGCGCAAAGTCTCCAGAGGTTTCCGTTCAGGTTTCCTCGGTGGGACAGGGGCATTACAGCGCCAGGGACCTGGGTTCGATCCTGACCACGGGTGCTGTCTGCGTGGAGTTTGTACGTTCTCCCCGTGACTGTGTGGGTTTTCTCCGGGTGCTCCGGTTTCCTCCTACACGTGCAGGTTTGTAAGGTAATTGGCTTCTTCTGTAAATTGTAATTGTCCCTAGTGTACGAGGATAGTGTTAGTGTGCGGGGATCGCTGGTCGGAGCGGACTCGGTGGGCTGAAGGACCTGTTTCGGCGCTGTGCCTCTAAACAACTAAACTATGGTGGCTTAAGGGCCTGTCACACTTGGGCGTCATTTGCGCGTCACGCAGGTGGCGTGCGAGGATTTTGAGAATCCCAAAATCCTGGGGCGCCTCGCGCTACCACGCGTCACTGCATACGCCACCATGCCTCGCCATGCGCCACGCGCGCGTCATGCGTCATGACACGTAAATTACGTCCCGTATATGACGCCCAAGTGGGATAGGAGCTTTAGGTAACGTCATGAAATTTGAAAGGAAATCATGGCAGTAATTAATTCGCTGATCTTAAATACTCAGGAATGCCCAGGAATGAAGGGGCTACAGAGACACGTAGACCTGGCCCAGTCCATCACAGGTACTAATCTTCCCCCATCGAAGGAATCTACATGAGATAGATACTGCCATGAAAAGTCAGTCAATATCATCAGGGACGATAATCACAAATAATCTGAAGAAGGATCTCGACTCAAAATGTCACCTATTCATTTTCTCCAGAGGTGCTGCCTGACCAGCTGAGTTACTCCAGCATTTCATCTCTATCTTCGGTGTAAACCAGCATCTTGAGTTCCTTCCGACACACCAAAGGCATGCAGTGCTGGAGTAACTCAGCCAGCCCCACTGAGTTCTTTGAGTTCTTCCAGTTCTTTGAGTATTTTTTTTGTAAACTAACATCTGCAGCTCCTTGTATCTCATCAAAGACATTCACCACCCTGGCCACACTCTCATTTCACTTCTACCTTCGGGAAGAAGGTGCAGGAGCCTGAAAACTGCGGCAAACTGGTTCAAGAAACCATATGTAGAAACAAGGAACTGCAGATGCTGGTTTATACCAAAGATAGACACAAAGTAATAGATGTCTGGCAGCATCTCTGGAGTAAAAGGAATAGGTGACGTTTCGGGTCGGGACCCTTTTTCAGACCTCAATGGGTTTTTTTAACCTGTTTTAAGCTGTTTTAAACATGGAACAAACATCCAACACTGAGCAGTTTATAGGTTAGTCTATTGTCACGTGTACCGAGATATAGTGAAACTTCTTTTGTTGCTTGCTATCCAGTCAGTGGAAAGCATATACATGGTTACTATTAAGCCGTCCACAGTATACAGATACAGAATAAAGGGAACAGGCGTTTAGTGCAAGATAAAGTCTGGTAAGGTCCGATAGAAGATAGTCCAAGGGTCTCCAATGAGGTAGATGGTAGTTCAGGACCTTGCATTGCATGATAAATGTGGACTTCAAATACAAACGTTGCTTTAAGATCCAGGGAATAACGATTAGTATTTTGGTCTGGTCTGGATGCTGGCGAGGAAATCCAGCTGATAAAAAATGTCATCGCACCAGCTAGATGCCTCCAATAAGTTCCAGATTTATTTGAAGCTTGTGTAAGAAGGAACTGCAGATGCTTGTTTAAACTGAAGATAGACACAAAACGCTAGAGTAACTCAGCGGGACAGGCAGCATCTGAGCGAGCATGTTGAAGCCCTGTCCCACGGTACGAGTTCATTCCAAGAGCTCTCCCGACTTTGCTCTGATTCGAACTCGGAGATTTACGGTAATGGCCGCTCGTCGGCACTCGGGGCTCTCGTGGACATTTTTCAACATGTTGAAAAATCTTCATGAGTCTTCTCGTGCTTACCTGCCGTTAGCGAGTCTTCCCGAGTACCTGCCGTTAGCGTTACGAGCCGCTAAGAGCTCCGACGTACCCGCTACGTTCATTCTCCGTGCTTACCACGAGTTTAATTTTTTTTAAACTCGTTGAGAGCTCTTGGATGAACTCGTACTGTGGGACAGGGCCATTAGGCTGCTGGTGTCTATTAGCATATGTTGATTGTTCAATTAGAGCAGTGGTTCTTAACCTGGGGGTCGCTTGTGGCTTGACCAGGGAACATGAATGGATCATAAATAACAGCCATTTGTTGAGCCCATTTTTAGGAACCTAACAAAGGCACATTCCACATACAATAATTTGTTCGTGTACATATGCCAAAAAGGTTAAGAACCACTGAATTAGAGGGATATTATGGTTGATCTTTGTATCGAGTATCCCATCTTTGTTGAGCCCATCAGTGCAGGCAGACTGAGGGAACTGAATAATCCCATTGGAAATTCCTCAATGAATATTCCTGATTTCAGAGAAACATAGAGTGACCAGGAACTGCAGGTGTTTGTTTGCAGAAAGAGACGCAAAGTGCTGGAGTAACTCAACAGGTCAGGCAGCATCTCTGGAGTGGTGACGTTTAGGGTCGAGACCTTTTTGGTTTAGTATTTTAGTTTAGTTTAGAGATACAGCCGTAAACACCGAGTCCACACAGACCAACGATCCCCACACATTAACACTATCCTACACACACTAGGGACAATTTACAATTGTACCGAAGCCAGTTAACCTACAAACCTGCGCGTCTTTGGAGTGTGGGAGGAAACGGGAGATCCCGGAGTAAACCCACGCAGGTCACGGGGAGAACGTACAAACTCCGTACAGACGGCACCCGTTGTCAGGATCGAACCAGGGTCTCCAGTGCTGAAAGGCAGCAACTCTACCGCTGCGCCACCGTGCAGCCCTCCTTTAGGCTGATTTTAAGGAGGGAAAGGTGAAAAAGGGGGAAAGGCAGGAAAAAGTGTGGTGGGTAATAGGGGGACATCGGCGAGGGGGGGTTGGAACAAAGGCCAGAGATAAGAGCAGAATATATGCTACAGGTTTGAATTGCGGATTGTGAAGAGGGAGGAGAATGGCAGGGAGGGTGGGAGTCCAGGTGGGGCCCAGGAGATGGAATGGGGAGGGGGGGGGGGTAAAAAGGAGCAGTGTAGTGAAGAGAGAGGAGGGGGCTTGGGAGAGTTAGTTACAGGTTCCCTAAAATTGGAGAATTCAATGGCTAATTGTAGGCTAATTGTAGGCTAATTTGACATTTCAAATCCTTTTATTTTAGACATTAAAGATACAGCGTGGCAAGAGGCCCTTCGGCCTACTGAGTCCACGCTGACCAACAATCACCCAGTACACTAGAACTACCCGAAACACCAGGGACAATTTCCAAAAGCCAATTAACCCACAAACCTGCACATCTTTGGAGCGCGGGAGGAAACTGAAGCAGGGAGAACGTACAGACAGCACCCGGAGTCAGGATCGAACATGGGGCTCTAGTGCTGTGAGGCAGTAACACCACTGTGCCACTGTGCCTCTACTCTGTACAAAGTTCTTGGAATTACAAGTACTCACACCCTGGAATTTCATAGGGAACGCTTTGCCTGAGGAAGAGGGAGTTTTCTATAATGAGAACTATTATGAGAATAAGAACAGTAATTTGCATGACAACCTTTCTAAGAAAGCAAGGAATATAAACTGCATGTTATCCTATTTTCATTACCATAAGTACTAATCTTCCAATTAGTCATCCACTTACTAGAGAATATTTCTCAGAAGTGGCATAAACTCTTTCGGCAATCCCAAGGAGACAATTTATTATTTCCTGATACATAGCAAATTGCAATCTGGTACCTCTCCAAGCAATGTGGCATTGAATGAGTGAGCATTTTTAAGACATAAACATTTAAGATTATTAATGGTTCCGTCATGCTAGAGGCAGAAAACATGTTCCCGATGTTGGGGGAGTCCAAAACCAATAGGCAATAGACACAGGTGCAGGAGTAGGCCATTCGGCCATTCAATGTGATCGTGGCTGATCATCCCCAATCAGTACCCCGTCCCTGCCTTCGCCCCATATCCCCTGGCTCCGCTATTTTTAAGAGCCCTATCTAGCTCTCTCTTGAAAGCATCCAGAGAACCTGCCTCCACCGCCCTCTGAGGCAGAGAATTCCACAGACTCACCACTCTCTGTGAGAAAAAGTGTTTCCTCATCTCCGTTCTAAATGGCTTACTCCTTATTCTTAAACTGTGGCCCCTGGTTCTGGACTCCCCCAACATCGGGAACATGTTTCCTGATGTCCAAACCCTTAACAATCTTATATGTTTCAATGAGATATCCTCTCATCCTTCTAAACTCCAGAGTGTACAAGCCCAGCTGCTCCATTCTCTCAGCATATGACAGTCCCGCCATCCCGGGAATTAACCTTGTAAACCTACGCTGCACTCCCTCAATAGCAAGAATGTCCTTCCTCAAATTAGGAGACCAAAACTGCACATAATACTCCAGGTGTGGTCTCACTAGGGCTCTGTACAACTGCAGAAGGACCTCTTTGCTCCTATATTCGATTCCTCTTGTTATAAAGGCCAACATGCCATTCGCTTTCTTCACTGTCTGCTGTTCTTGCATGCTTACTTTCATAGACTGATGTACAAGGACCCCCAGATCCCGTTGTACTTCCCCTTTTCCCAACTTGACGCCATTTAGATAGTAATCTGCCTTCCTGTTTTTGCCACCAAAATGGATAAACTCACATTTTTCCGCATTAAACTGCATCTGCCATGCATCTGCCAGGGGCCACAGTTTAAGAATAAGGGGTAAGCCATTTAGAACGGAGATGAGGAAACACTTTTTCGCACAGAGTTGTGAATCTGTGGAATTCTCTGCTTCAGAGGGCGGTGGAGGCCGGTTCTCTGGATACTTTCAAGAGAGAGCTAGATAGTGCTCTTAAAGATAGTAGAGTCAGGGGATATGGAGAGAAGGCAGGAACGGCGTACTGATTGTAGATGATCAGCCATGATCACATTGAATGGCGGTGTTGTCTCGAAGGGCTGAATTAACTACTCCTGCACCTATTGTCTATTGTCTATTTTGATGCATCTTCTTTTTGTTACAATGTATAAAATTATGAGGTGCATAGACAGGGTAGACAGTCAGAACCTTAATCCAGGGTGGAAAAGTCAAAGACCAGAGGGTTTTATGATGAGAGGGGCTAGATTTAAAGGCGATGCGTGGGGCAAGTTTTTTTTTACACAGACGGTGGTGGATGCCTAGAACATGCAGCAAGGGGTGTTGGTGAAGGCAGATACGATTGCGGCATTTAAGAGGCTTTTAGGTAGACATGGATGTGCATGGAATGGAGGGATATGGATCACGGGCAGGCAGGGAAGATTAATTTAGGGAAACAAGGAAGAAGGGTCCCGACCCGAAATGTCACCTATTCTTTCCACCGAGCTGCCTGACCTGCTGAGTTCCTCCAGTACAAAGGAACTGCAGATGCTAGATTACCAAAAAAAGACACAACGTGCTGGAATAGCTCCAGTCCAGGAATAACTCCAGGAATGAGTGAGTTAGCATATGATGGGCGTTGGACAGCACTGGGTCGCTACTCGCTGGAGTTTAGAAGATCGAGGGCGGACCTCATTGAAACTTACAGAATAATGAAAGGCATAGATAGAGTGGGTGTGGAGAGGATGTTTCCACTGGTGGGAGAGTCGAGGACCAGAGGTCATAGCCTCAGAATTAAAGGGCGCTCTTTGAGAAAGGAGGTGAGGAGGAACTTCTTTAGTCAGAGGGCAGTTAATCTGTGGAACTCATTGCCACAGAGGGCTGTGGAGGCCAAGTCAGTGTATATTTTTAAGGCAGAGATAGACAAATTCTTGATTAGAATGGGTGTCAAGGGTTATGGGGAGAAGGCATGAAAATGGGATTAGGAGGCAGAGATCAGCCATGATTGAATGGTGGTGTAGACTCAATGGGCCGAATGTCCTGATTCTACTCCTATAACTTGTGAACTCAGCAAGTCAGGCAGTTTCTCTGGAGAACATGTATAGGTGGCTTTTCAGGTCGAGACCCTTCTCCAGACTGATGGCATAATTAAATGAGTTAAACCAGCCATCATCTTTGGCACTGACATTATGGGCCAACGTTCTCCGTCCCTGTGCTGACCTGTTCTATGATCTATGTTACCAAGAACAAAAATATATAACATTTAATGGGCTTTCTAAGCCATGCTTTGACCATTCTAGGATTGTAAATGTTACCACTTGTTTTCTCGTATCACCAGCGATCTTAAAGCTTTTTCTGTGGTCGCTTCTTGAAGGGAAGGATGGATGCATGTTCAGGAGGTTCGGCAGGTCACTGGTAGAAAGGAAGGGAGCGCCATCAATTCTGCAGAGTGGGTTCAGCGATGGCAGTGTGATAGCTGCCGTACGTTCCAGAGTGCTGGCTATATTAAATTAAACCGTGTATAAAGTGTATAAAATCGTGAGAGGAATAAATCAGGTAGATGCACAGAGTCTGAAGAAGGGTTTCGGACCGAAACGTTGCCTATTTACTTCGCTCCATAGATGCTACTGCACCCGCTGAGTTTCTCCAGCATTTTTGTGTACCTTCGATTTTCCAGCATCTGCAGTTCCTTCTTAAGCACAGAATCTCTTGCCTAGAGTAAGGGAATCGAGGATCAGAGGATTTAGGTTCAAGTTGAAGGGGAAAAGATTTAATAGGAATCTGAGGGGTAACTTTTTCACACAAAGAGTGGCGGGTGTATGGAACGAGCTGCCAGATGAGGTAGTTGAGGCTGGGACTATCCCAACGTTTGACCAGGTACATGGATAGGACATGTTTGGATGGATATGGACCAAATGCAGGCAGTTGGGACTAGTATACCTGGGACATACATGTTGGCCGGTGTGGGCAAGTTGGGCCGAAGGGCCTGTTTCCACACTGTATCACTCTATGACTCAGGGAGATGGAAAGCCATGTTAGTAAAGGGCCTGTCCCACGAGCACGCGACTGCTTGCGACAAGCGCAACCAAACCGGAAGCGGGGGCCGCGCGGAGGTCGAGTGAGTGACATAAAGTTCGAGCGAAGTCCGCGGGAAGTTCGCGCGTGACGTACGGCGTCAAGACGCTGAGTCCGGCGTCGAGACGCTGCGTTTGCCCGTCGAGGCGGTGCGTACGGCGTCGAAGCTGCTGCGGGCCGGCAGGCCGTTGCCGCGCGGAATTTTTGAACACTGTCAGTTTTACGGAGCCCCGCGCGATGTCGGGACCACCTCCGCACAACTCCATACGACTCCGGCGATCAAAGTGGGACCGGCCCCGCGAGGCCGTACGGCTCAAGCGACCACATTAGGTCGCGCTTGCCGCATGCAGTCACATGCTCATGGGACAGGCCCTAAGCAGTGTGATGTGTTTCAACATCAATTTGTTAGTGAATTATTTAACTTGAGCCTTGCTCAGCTTTATGCTAAGTAAACACAGTAAACTGCTGAAACATGCTATTTGTGGCTTTTTATTCCAGTGTGTTACAAGCCCAGCATGTGGCCTCCTGCACTGCTCGCTGATTATTCTTCTATGCTATTAATAGACCAGTCTTATTTTACGCTATCCATATTTAGAACTTTAACCAAACCTAATTGTAAAATGCTGGTTCAGCTATTTAGACCAAGGATCTTTCCTTTCAACATTAGGAACTGTGGTAATTAAATATGACACACTGTCCATTAAATAATTAAGTTAGGCAGTGTCTCTTTTGTGAAGCCACTATCTTGCTAAGGAAATAGACACAAAATACTGGAGTAACTCAGCGGGACAGGCAGCATCTCTGGAGAGAAGGAATGGGTGACGCTTTGGGTCGAGTCCCTATAAAACCCTTCTTCAGACTGGTCTGAAGTAGGGCCCGTCCCGCTGAGTTACTCCAGCATTTTGTGTCTATCTCCGATTTAAACCAGCATCTGTTGTTCCTTCCCACACATCTTGTTAAGGAGCTTGGACAAGTAAAGTCATAGTCAGCTGTTCATTTCACTAGCGACTGATTAGGAGAAGATAATGGCGGAAGGGAGACAAGGAGATCACTCAAGGCTTGGTGATCATCTGAGAGAGAAGGGGCAAGACCAGGGCTTTGATGGTGTTCAATGATCAATGGGGCCTGTCCCACCTGGGCGTCATTTGCGTGTAATTTACGCAACATCATTTACGCGTCACGATGCACCTGTGTGACGTGCAAATGACACCCAAGTGGGACAGACCCTTAAGTAAGCAGATGAAAGTGAATCTGTGAGAGAAAGAGAGGAGATTGAAATCTTGTGAAAGTGCCATGGAAAGATTAAAGGCCAAAGTCAAAGAACGGCGCGGTGGCGCAGCGGTAGAGTTGCTGCCTTACAACACCATCGACCCGGGTTCGATCCTGACTATGCGTGCTGTCTGTACGGAGTTTGTACGTTCTACCCGTGACCTGTGTGGGTTTTCTCCGGGTTCTCCCCACACTCCAAAGATGTACAGTTCTGTAGGTTAATTGGCTTGGTATAATTGTAAATCGTCCCTGGTGTGTGTAGGATAGTGTTAATGTGTGGGGATCGCTGGTCGGTGTGGCCTCGGTGGGCCGAAGGGCCTGTTGTCCCCGCTGTATCTCTAAACTAAACTAAACTATGTCCTCTGGTTCTTGATTCCCCTACTCTGGTCATCTTCCTTTCAAGTCCACAACACAAGATTAGAAATTGTTCAGCCAGGGCTGAACACACTTCTCGGCATCTGCGTACAATGGCGTCCTGCGCTTGTTGCGCTTCTTGTGCTTCTTGTGAGTTGTGGTGGAAACAGGGCCGCGACGTGAACGATCTTTCGAAAGTGGCGGCGCTGCCTTAGCAGCTGCGGCTCGCCTGCAGTCCGTCTGTTTTTTCTTTTTTTGTTGTTTTCTTGTCCTGTTTTAGTTAATTTTAGTTATTAGGTTGTGTATGTGTAGGGGGGGGGTTGGGAGAAACTTGTTTTAGTCTCTTCCTTGCGGGGGATGAGACTTTGTCTTGTCGTATCCCCCGTCTCCGTCCCCGTCTGCGCTGAGGCCTAATCGTGGAGCTGGCGGCCTCCAATTGGGGCTCCGGTGGCAGAGCCAACCAGGACTTACCAGCGCGAGGCGGGCCGATTTCGGGGCTGTGGCGGCGTTCTGGCGGCGGCGACCCGACTTCGGAGGCTCGGCCGCGGGCCAGTGGACGACATCATCTTGAGTATCAAGCGCCTTGAGTATCTAGAAAGGCGCTATATAAATCCCATCCATTATTATTATTATTATCATCTGGAGCTCACAGGTCACAGGTTGGTGACCTGTTTTTCCGGAGCTCCCACAACAACAGCTTCATCCGCTGGACTGGAGGGCGGCAGCTTCGACCACCCCGGGCCGCGGAGTTTGAACCAACCCGTTCGCGGAGCTCGGATTCAGCCGCGGGACTGACTTACTTACCATCACCCGGCGGGGTCACAACATCGGAGGCCTGGATCGCCTCAGCGCAGAGGGAGAACATGGAGGGAAGAGACAAAGACTTTAAGACTTTTGCCTCCATCACAGTGAGGAGGTGCCTGGTGAACTCACTGTGGTGGATGTTAAATTTGTGTTTATGTGTGTTTTTGGTATTTTATTATATGTATGACTGCAAGGCACAAAATTTCATTCAGGTCTAAAAGGTCTGAATGACAATAAAGGATACTTTACTTTACATTCCTTGATCCACCCCCTACCCTGGTAAAAGAGTGGATAGTATGCATAAATGTAGTAATGTAGGTGTTGTACTTCCGGTGGCGCTGGTGCCAGCAGCCTCCACCTACAGCCCGGTATCTTTTTGTTTTTTTGTTTATTTAGTTATGTAAAAGTGTGTTTTTTTGGTGTTTTTTTTGTGTTTTGATGTGGGGGAAGAGGGTACGGTGCGGGGGATACCGTCCTTCAGCCGCTTCCTGGTGAAGACGCGACTATTATTCGAGTCGCGTCCTCGCCCCCCCCCCCCCCCCCCCCCAGCGGCCTACCTACTGGATTGGCGCGGCCTTTCCTGCCGGGATCGACCAGAGCTCCAGCAGCGGCGGGACAGCGCTGATACATCGCGGGGCTGGCGATGCCTTACCGGGGATCGCCGTCTGGAGCCCGGAGTGCTGGACCTGTGGCACCGACATCATGGAGCTGCGGTTTGCGGAGCTCCCAACGCGGGCGGCGCTGATGGACAGCGCGGGGTCCTGCGACTCTGCCCGGCTCGGCCTGCGGACTCGGGAGCTGCGGGCTCGGCCTGCGGGCTCGGGAGCTGCGGACTCCGGCTGCGGGAGGCGGCTGATCTGGAGGTCCGGGCCGCTAAGGAGGAGGATGTTCACCGTCGGGGTTCGGCGTCGGCGTTCCACCAGCCCGGCGTGAGGGCCTGAACATCGGGCCACCCGGGGCGGCGACTGCGGGTGCTAGGAAGGCCTCGACCACGAGTGAACATCTGGGAAGAACGGAGGGGAGGCTGGCTGGACTATGGTGCCTTCCTCACCTTGGTGCCACTGTGTTATGTTGTGTCGTGGACTTTCAGTGTTTGTGCTTTTTTTTAAATTCTATTTTATTTTTAATATGTTTTATTATTTATTATTATTTATTTATATTTATTTTTATGATACTGCCTGTAAGGGAAATTCATTTCGTTGTCTCTAACTGAGACAATGACAATAAATTTGAATACAATACAATACAATACAATAAGAAGGAACTGCAGATGCTGACTTACCAAGGAAAGACAGAATCCTAGATGGTACACTTGTAGAAAGGAGATATTATACCATGCAGTACAATATTCTATTCAAGTAGAGTTTTAGCCCTTGACTTGATGATCTGGTTAATCACATTATTGGGATTTGAGCATGGCTGCTTTGTGAAGTCAGCCATCCCTGACGTATCTTGATTTCTTGCACATGGAGAGCAGATATAAAGAGTCAGAGCTGCCTGCTGACTTGTCTGACTTTAATAACTGCCATTGTTTAATGGAAGTTTGCTCACCCTGAAACGAGAGGCACTTTTATTCTCCCCTTGTCAGAGCCAGTCTATAGCTGTCGGAGTGACTGAAGGCAGCATGGGTGACTGTTCCTGTTGGCAGGGGCTTCCTACTGGCAAATGCACCATCTCATGTTGTCTAGAAGGACATGACAGAGCAGATTAATGACTTTCTCTTCTCCGCTCAGACGGGGAATCAAAGTCAAAACAGCTTCACTCACCCGATTGTACGATGTACAAAGTGTATGGACTCCGCACATTGTTCTCCAGGATAGCTTCAACAGTCTTATATTACAGCGTGGAAACAGGCCCTTCGGCCCACCGAGTCTGCGCCAACCAACGATCACCCGTACACTATCCTGCCCACACACTAGGGACAATCTACAGGTGCCAATTTAACCTATAAACCTACATGTCTTTGGGATGTGGGAGGAAACCGGAGCACCCGGGGGAACCCCACGTGCGCCACAGGGAGAACGTACAAACTCCGTACGGACAGCAGCCGTAGTCAGGATCAAACCCAGGTCTCTGGTACAGTAAGGCACCAACTCTGCCGCTCGGTTCGATCCCGACTACGGGTGCTGTCTGTACGGAGTTTGCACGTTCTCCCCGTGACCAGGTGGGTTTTCTCCGAGATCTCCTGTTACCTCCCACACTCTAAAGGCGTACAGGTTTGTAGGTTAATTGGCTTGGTATAAGTGTAAATTGGCCCTGGTGTGTGTGTAGGATAGTGTTAATTGTGCGGGGAACGCAGGTCGCTGCGGACTCGGTGAAGGGCCCGTTTCCGCGCTGTTTCACGAAACTAAACTAGACTCGCTGAGCTACTCCAGCACTTTGTGTCCTTTTGAAGCTGATACCAACTGCAGTGGCCATAGCTACCATTTGCACAAACCACATTCTTTAATCTGAAACATGAACTCTGGTTCTCTCCATAGAGAATGTGCTACTTGGCATGAAATGGCCATGCCACGAGCAGAATAATTCACTCACAGGCTTCTGCTACTCCTCAGAACTGGAGTCTTCCCTCATCCTGTCCTCCCTTTCTCTGTAACTTTACACAGACTGTGGGAGGATTCGAGTGAGATGGGCCAAACGCGGGCAAATGGGACTAGCTTCAATTGGGCATCTTGTCAACATGGATGAGTTGGGCCGATGGGCCTGTTTCCCCGTGTAATTAGAAACATAGAAACTAGGTGCAGGAGTAGGCCATTCAGCCCTTCGAGCCAACACTGCCATTCAATATGATCTTGACTGATCATCCAAAATCAGTACCCCGTTCCTGCTTTTACCCCATATCCCTTGATTCCGTTAGCCCTAAGAGCTAAATCTAATGCCCCTGTCCCACTTAGGAAACCTGAACGGAAACCTCTGGAGACTTTGCGCCCCACCCAAGGTTTCCGTGCGGTTCCCGGAGGTTCCCGGAAGTTTTTGTCAGTCTCCCTACCTGCTTCCACTTCCTGCAACCTCCGGCAACCACCTGCAACCTCCGGGAATCTCAGTGGGGCAGGGGCATAATAACTCTCTCATGAAAACATCCAGTGAATTGGCCTCCACTACCTTCCGTGGCAGTGAATTCCACAGATTCACAACTCTCTGGGTGAAAAGGTTTTTCCTCATCTCAATCCTAAACGGCCTACCCCTTATTCTTAAACTGTGCCCCCTGGTTCTGGACACCCCCAAGATGGGGAACATTTTTGCTGTGTCAATAGCAAGAATGCCCTTCCTCAAATTAGGAGACCAAAACTGCACACAATACTCCAGGTGTGGTCTCACCAGGGCCCTGTACAACTGCAGTAAGACCTTCTTGCTCCTATTACTCTCAAACTCCATGACTGCATATCTAACTTGTCTCAGTTATGAAGAAAGATCATCAATCTGAGTTATGGATCATCAGCCTAAATGTTCTCCAAGGACACTGTCTAATCTGCTGAGGTATTCATTCCTCACAACTAAACGATCAAATTTCCCATGATGAATATTGATTTCTCCAACTACAAGTAACCCTTGCTTTCCCTCTCTCTCCGTTCCTCCGCCTCGCTAGTTTTTCGACTAGTTTCACTGTCCTGATTAAATACTACTGATTGCGTGCCTCGCTGTCACCTTCCCCTCAGCTAACGATAAACCATTCTATATAAACATATAACCATATAACAATTACAGCACGGAAACAGGCCATCTCGGCCCTTCTAGTCCGTGTCGAACACGTATTCTCCCCTAGTCCCATCTACCTGCACTCAGACCATAACCCTCCATTCCTTTCCCGTCCATATAACTATCCAATTTATTTTTAAATGATAAAATCGAACCTGCCTCCACCACCTTCACTGGAAGCTCATTCCACACGGTCACCACTCTCTGAGTAAAGAAGTTCCCCCTCATGTTACCCCTAAACTTCTGTCCCTTAATTCTCAAGTCAATTCTACTTTTCCTTATCAGCATCTGCTTTGATCTGTCATTTTCACACCTTTCCCTTCCATATCTCTAGATTCCCTTCCCCTTGACTCTCAGTCTGAAGAAGGGTCGCGTCCCGAAACATCGCTCATTCCTTCTATCTAGCGATGATGCCCGTCCTGCTGAGTTACACCAGCATTTTGTGTCTATCTTCGGTTTAAACCAGCAACTGCTATTCCTTCCTGCACATCTTGTCAAGGAACTTGAACAAGTAAAGTCAAAGCCGGCTGTTCATTTCACCAGCGACTGAGCATGAAAGCCCGGTGTTAAGAGATTAGGAACAGATAACGGTGAAAGGAAGACAAGGAGATCAAGGCTTGGTGATGGTCTGAGAGAGAAGGGACTCAAGAACAGGGCTTTGATGGTGTTCCTTCTCTCCAGAGATGCTGCCTGTCCCTCTGAGTTACTCCAGTCCCAGGTTACACACTGATTAGTCTTTAGACTGGAGCACTTTAGAGATACAGCATGAAAACAGGCCCTTCGGCCCACCGAGTCCATGTGCACCAGCAATCACCCCGTACACTAGCACTATTCCACACACTAGGGACTATTTTGAAATGTACAGAAGCCAAACCTAAACATCTTTGGAGTGTGGGAAGAAACTGAAGCACCCGGATAAAACCTACACGGTCACGGGGCGAACGTGCCAACTCCGTACAGACAGCACCCGTAGTCAGGATCGAACCTGGGTCTCTGGCGCTGTGAGGCAGCAACTCTACCACTGCGCCACCATGCCGCCCAGGCTCTCAGTCTCTCAAGGCTTTGGAATATCATCTCCAGGTTGTAGCAGACAGAACATATATTAGCCCCTGTGTAGGAAGGAACTGCAGATGCTGGTTTAAATCAAAGGTAGACACAAAATGCTGGAGTAACGGGGCAAGGGCAGGCAGCATCTCTGGAGAGAAGGAATGGGTGGCGTTTCGGGTCGAGACCTTTCTTTAACCTCTTCCATGTTATTAACAGAGATAAGACTCGTCAACTTTCAATACAAAGCCTCCATGTTACTGGTCTGCCATGATTCCTGAAACAACTTGTAACGTTTTGAAGATAGACACAAAATGCTGGAGTAACTCAGCGGAATTCTTCAGATCCTTCTTCAGATGTTTCGACCCGAAGCATCACCTATTTCTTTCCTCCAGAGATGCTGCCTGGCCCGCTGAGTTACTGCAACATTTTGGACGTATCTTGGGGTATAAACCGGCATCTGCAGTTCCTTCCCACACATTTTGTAACACTTGTAGTTGAAGAATCTAACCACTAGGTGGCTTTGTTGACAACATCAAGAGTCTGAGAAGATGGACACAAAGTGCTGGAGTAGTCGCCAACCGCCTGTAACATCTACGGCGAGGAAAATACTGTACTCCACGTGTGTATATGGAGTGTGAGAGGCTGCAGCCCATGTACGAATATCTGAAGGGGCTGCTCCTCAAGATTTGGTTGTTTTTTAGTCCCACAATTCTGGTATTTGGTCACAACGCAGGGAGTGGGGAGGGTGGATCGGGGGGGGGGGGGGGTGGGTGGGACCTCCCTGTCGGTTTGCTCCTGGTCCTGGCCAAGATGGCCATTCGCGTGTGTCTAGGCAGTGGGTAGTCAATGGTCAAACCAGAGTCGGCTGCCTGCCCATCTTCCGGGTCTATGTCCGTGCTCGCGTGTCCATGGATAGGGTTCACGCAGTATCCACGGGGACTCTAGCCGCCATCCATGAACGCTGGTCGCCGCAGGGAGGTCGAATGCATTGTAGATAAATTTGCCATAATTGTATTATAATGATTGCCTGATGTTATGTGACTAGTGAACGTTTTTGCACCTTCTGGTGCACTGTCATGTGCAATTATTGAATATAGTCCCTGGAAGGAAATAAAAAAGAAAGAGAAAAAAAAGTGCAGGAGTAACTCAGTGGGTCAGGCAGCATCTCTGGAAAAACGGAATAGAAGATGTTTCAGGTCGAGACCCTTCTTCAGACTGTCTAGAGTGCTTAATTGTCATATGTACTGAAAACAGAACAATTACATTCTTATTTGCCACAGTAAACACAGCTCACAGATAACACAATAAACTGGGGAAAGTTCAATCAATAAAAAAAACAATATTAGTGTAAAACAAAAGCCTGAAGTCCCCAGTGTAACCAAGACATTTCATCGTTCGTAGTTTAATTGGGGTTTGTAATGTTCATGCTTGTTGGGAAGAAGTTGTACCTGAACCTGGAGGTTACAGTTTTCAGACTCCTGTACCTTCTTCCCGATGGTGGGATGATAGCATGGCCAGGGTGGTGTGGGTCCTTGACGATGCTGGCTGCCTTTTCTCACCAGTCTCTCCCTCTGGAAAAAAACATGCTGCACCGGTCTCATTGATGTGAATGTGAGGTCAGGCGTTCAGCTCCCACACGGGTCACTTGAGAGTCAAGGGTTCGATGGTTACATAGAAACATAGAAAATAATAATAATAATAATAATGGATGGGATTTATATAGCGCCTTTCTAATACTCAAGGCGCTTTACATCGCATTATTCATTCACTCCTCAGTCACACTCGGTGGTGGTAAGCTACTTCTGTAGCCACAGCTGCCCTGGGGCAGACTGACGGAAGCGTGGCTGCCATTCTGCGCCTACGGCCCCTCCGACCACCACCAATCACTCACACACATTCACACACATTCACACACAGGCAAAGGTGGGTGAAGTGTCTTGCCCAAGGACACAACGACAGTATGCACTCCAAGCGGGATTCGAACCGGCTACCTTCCGGTCGCCAGCCGAACACTTAGCCCATTGTGCCATCTGTCGTCCCGATAGGTGCAGGAGGAGGCCATTCGGCCCTTTCGAGCCAGCACCGCCATTCATTGTGATCATGGCTGATCATGGCTGGTTCAATGGTTCTTTATTGTCATGTATGGACAGCACAGTAAAATTCATTTGCACGGCCCACAAATGCACAGTCTCCATATTTTGGTGCCATCTACAAAGAAAAAGTCCAAAGTCTGGTCCACATGCTGGAAGTACTGGAGCATCCCCGATCCAGGCAAGCCCCAGGCTGCTGCAGACCCGCAACCCGACGTCTCTCTCTTCTCCCGACTGCCTCTGTGTCCCAGGGGCACATCCTTCATCTGACACTGAAGGCACTTGAAGAGCCAAGAGTGTTTTATTGTCATATGTCCCGAAACGGAACAATGACATTCTTACTTGCAGCAGCACAACAGATTTCTAAACATCTACCAGCAATGTTAAAGACACCGTCCCCAGAAATATGTTTCAACATAACACGTTCCAATGACTGTTGAATTTCCTTTATTATCGGGAAACGTGGGAATAAAAATGTTGTCGGTGCAATGTCTACCATCGCACGTTTTCTAAACACAGCACGATGTTTTTAACCTACATCGTAAAGCTTAATGCATGGAGTGACAGCCTTCAGTATTAAACCCAACCTTAATGTCTCCAGTGTAACAAAATCATTTTTTAATAGGATTTAAATATAGTTTTGTTTCAGCAAAATCTTCAATAACATTTTCTGCTTTGTTGATAATGCTAATGCGATCAAGCTTTCATGGGAGCTGACGGTCCTGTTTTTTTTTTTTAGCCGAGAATTTTCCAAATATATATTTCCATGTATGATGTGACAAAATCTGCAGATTTAAGATCCCCAAAGGGGATAACTGCACAATTAATCCTCTACTTCTTCCTCAGCAGCCCCTCAGGGTCCAGAACGACTTACTTTCCCTGTAATACAGAGTAGTGAAAGACGCCTGTGTTACGGGCCGGTCCCACTTAGGTGATTTTTTAGGCAACTATAGGCGACTAGTTTGCCGCCACAGGTTTGCTGGTGGTCGGCGGGAGTGGTCTCCTCAGTCGCGCAAAAAGTCGAGGCGTCTTTCTGCTCGCCGCTAAATTTTCAACACGCTGAAAAAAATTTCGGCGACAGCGGGTTTTGTCGCTAATGAGCGCAGCTTGATGTAAGTGCTGTTGTAGGTTGTCGCCGGTTTTTCGGCGACCTGCTACGACCATGACAGTTGCCTAAAAAATCGCCATGTAGGACAGGCCCATCAGGATTCCTTAAATGTGCAGTGGCCATTCCACACCAGTAATAGAGTCATAGATTGATACAGCGTGGGAACAGGCCCTTCGGCCCAACTTGCCCATTCCGACCAATGCTCCCCATCTACACTAGTCCCACCTGCCTGCGTTTGGTCCATATCCCTCTAAACCTGTCCTATCCATGTACCTGTCTAAATGCTTCTTGAACATTGCGATAGTACCTGCCTCAACTACCTCCTCTGGCAGCTCGTTCCAGACCGCCACCACCCAGTGTGTAAAAAGGTTCCCTCTCAGGGTACTATTAAGTCGTTTCCCCCCCCCCCTCACCTTAAACCTACGTCCTCTGGTTCTCGATTCCCCTTTCAAATGGATTTGAGGGAGTGCAGATTTATTCCAATGACAAATGAGTTAGAACATAGAACAGTACAGCACAGGAACAGGCCCTTCAGCCCACAATGTCAAAACCACCCATACACAAAAGCTTTTCACTGTACCTCAGTAGACGTGACAATAAACTAAACTAACTTATGAAGTAACAAACAAATGCATTTCTCCATCAGGTCCCTGTTCCCATTTGCACACCCCATCTCCTTTACTTGGTCCCATGCTCCACCTTCCTTTAGTTTAGTTTACAGCGTGGAAACAGGCTCTTCGGCCCACTGAGTCCGCACCGACATGCGATCACCCCAAACACTCGTTCTGCCCTACACAATAGGGGCAATTTACAGAGGTCAATTAACCTATAAACCTGCACGTCTTGGGGATGTGGGAGGAAACTGTAGCACCTGGAGAAAACCCACGCAATCACAGCGAGAACGTACAAACTCCATACAGACAGCACCAGTAGTCAGGATTGAACCCTGGTCTCTGGTGCCGAAAGGCAACAACACTACCGCTGCGCCACCGTGCCGTACCTATCACTTGCCAGGTCTTACCCCAACCTCCTCACCTCTTTATCCTGGTTATCCTTGCGGCACGGTGGTGCTGTGGTAGAGTTGCTGCCTTACAGCGCCAGGGACCCGGGTTCAATCCCGACTACGGGTGCTGTCTGTACGGAGTTTGTACAATCTCCCCGTGATCTGCATGGGTTTTCTTTGAGATCTTCGGTTTCCTCCCACACTCCAAAGACGTGCAGGTTTCAAGTCAAGTCAAGTCAAGAGAGTTAGAAACATAGAAACATAGAAACATAGAAAATAGGTGCAGGAGTAGGCCATTTGGCCTGCACCGCCATTCAATATGATCATGGTTGATCATGCAACTCAGTATCCTGTACCTGCCTTCTCTCCATACCCCCTGATCACTTTAGCCACAAGGGCCACATCTAACTCCCTCTTAAATATAGCCAATGAACTGGCCTCAACTACCTTCTGTGGCAGAGAGTTCCAGAGATTCACCACTCTCTGGCGTTCTGGAATGGAACTTTCAAGTCTCTAGGGGGCGCTGCACTGGCAGCAGCCTCTACCTGCAGCCTGTCTGTTATTTCTATCTTTTTTATTATTTTTAGTTAGTCTAAAGTTTTGTGTTGGGGGAAACTTTAACTTTTCTATGTGGGGGAGGGGGGCAGGGTAAGGGGGAAACCGTTTCCCAGTCTCTTCCTGGCGGGGACGCGACTATTTCTCCGAGTCACGTCCTCGCCCCCCACCTCGCGGCCTACCAGCTGGATCGGAGCGGCCTTTCCTGCCGGGGACCGGGTACCGGACCAGGGCTGCTACAGCGGCGGCGCAGCGCTGGAGTCACCGCGGAGCGGGCGATGCCTACCCGGGTCGCCGTTTGGAGCTCCGGAGCGTTGGGCCGCTGCTCCAACATCGTGGAGCTCTGGTGCGGAGAGTTTCCAATGCGGGCGGCGCTGAACAACATCGTGGAGTCCTGGGGCGCCATGCAGAGGGTCTCCAGCAGCAGTATCCACCCGGCGCGGCCTGCGGACTTTGGAAGCCGCCGACTCCGGTAGACTCTGGTGTCCACGCTGCTGAGGACGTCCCGCAGCCCTGACGTCGGACTTACAACACCCCGGCGAGCGGTCCTGGACATCGGGCCGCCCGTAGCGGCAACTGCGGAGGGCACGGGGAGGCCCTGACCACGGGGAACAATGGAGGAAGAGACTGACTTTGGTGCCTTCCCACACAGTGGGAAACTCTGATTCTGCTGTGGGGATGTTTTATGTTAAATTCTATAGTGTGTTGTGTCCCTTATTTTTATTGTGTGGCTGTGTGGGAATTACATTTCCCTGTGCCATCTGGCACATGTGATGAATAAATCTATCGTATCTTGTATCTTGTATCTGTGTGAAAAATGTTTTTCTCATCTCGGTCCTAAAAGATTTCCCCCTTATCCTTAAACTGTGACCCCTTGTTCTGGACTTCCCCAACATCGGGAACAATCTTCCTGCATCTAGCCTGTCCAACCCCTTAAGAATTTTGTAAGTTTCTATAAGATCCCCCCTCAATCTTCTAAATTCTAGCGAGTACAAGCCGAGTCTATCCAGTCTTTCTTCATATGAAAGTCCTGATATCCCAGGAATCAGCCTGGTGAACCTTCTCTGTACTCCCTCTATGGCAAGAATGTCTTTCCTCAGATTAGGAGACCAAAACTGTACGCAATACTCCAGGTGTGGTCTCACCAAGACCCTGTACAACTGCAGTAGAACCTCCATGCTCCTATACTCAAATCCTTATGCTATGAATGAGTTTATTGTCATGTGTCCCAGATAGGACAATGAAATTCTTGCTAGGATCATTGACTTGGTATAAGTGTAAATTGTCCCTAGTGCGTGCAGGATAGTGGTAGTGTGCGTGGCACGGTGCACTGAAGGGCCTGTTACCGCGCTGTATCTCTAAACTAAAATAAACTTATCTCCTCTCCACTCTTTCGATCCAGACCTGAAACGTCATCTGTCCATTTCCCTCCACAGATGCTGCCTGAGCCGCTGAGTTCCTCCAGCACTTTGTGTGGTTTGCTTGCAGCATGATGGAATGTACGGCCATGGATTGTATACATGCAACAACCTTGAAAGCAGCTTGCTGAAGGCCAGGCCTGGAGGCAGCCAACTGTACGCACTGGCCCCTATTCCCCTCACTCCCTGCCGACTGCAGTAGCTTGTTATGAATACTTGTTATTGAACTTGGCAAATTTGTAAGACAATAAAACTTTTTAAAAAGGGCGAATAAAGACTATATGGTGAAACAAAAAAAAATTAAAGACCAATAGATGCCAATCTCATGTGTTTCATACCCTTAGGATATTCTAATGTAGTTTTACAGTCAATATAATAATTTTGTTGTTATAATGCTTTCTTGATTACTGCGGGCATCGGGGGTTATGAATGAATGAATACGTTTATTGGCCAAGTATTCACATACAAGGAATTTGCCTTGGTGCTCCGCCCGCAAGTGACAACATGACATACAGTGACAGTTAGGAATGACACATAAAGGGCCTGTCCCACGATGCGAGTTTACCCAAGAGCTCTCCCAAGTGAAAAAAAAAATCAAACTCGTGGTAAATACGTAGAATGTACGTAGCGGGTACGTCGGAGCTCGTGGATGTGTCGTAGCGGCTCGTAATGCTAACGGAAGGTACTCGGGAAACACGGTAACTCGTGAAGTTTTTTCAACAGTGTAAAACATTTCCAAGACTAAAAAAATACTCGTGATGAGGTACCACGAGTTTGATTTTTTTTTTAACTCGGGAGAGCTCTTGGATGAACTCACATCGTGGGACAGGTCCTTAAAACATTAAACATTAATAAAACATTATCGATTAAACATGTGAATTATATAAAATACCAGAGCTAAAGGAGGCTACAGATTTTTGTCTATTGAGATGACCTACTACTCGTGGGAAAAAAGCTGTTTTTATGTCTGGCTGTGGCAGCTTTGACAGTCCGGAGTCGCCTTCCAGAGGGAAGTGATTCAAAGAGTTTGTGGCCAGGGTGAGAGGGGTCAGAGATGATCTTGCCCGCTCGCTTCCTGGCCCTTGCAGTGTACAGTTCGTCAATGGAGGGAAGGTTGCAGCCAATAACCTTCTGGGGAGGTTTATGGGGAGAAGGCAGGAGAATGGGGTTGAGAGAGAAAGTTAGATCAGCCATGTTTGAATGGCGGAGTAGACTTGACGGGCCGAGTGGCCTAATCCGGCTCCCAGAACTTATGAACTTGTTGGTCCAGTCATAAGGTGGGAGCAAAGGATGGACACAAAATGCTGGAGTAAATGAGCGGGTCTGGCAGCATCTGTGGAGAAATGGAATAGGTGATGTTTTGGGTCAAAACCCATCTTCAGACTCTGTAGTAAAGGAAGAGGTTGGGAATAAGTTGGAAACTGAGTACACAATTCGTGCACAGCAAGTTCCCATAAAATATAACATTTATTTGGGTGAGATTGATTGACCTATAAATATTTCCAGGGCAACAGAATGACTTCCTGGCCCTGTTTGCTTGTGAAATCCTTCACGTCCTAGACAGCATGGTGGTGCAGATGTTAGAGCCACTGCGTAACAGCGCCCGAGACACGGGTTTGATCCTGACCGCGGGTGGAGTTCGCACGTTCTCGAGTTCGCACGTTCTCCCCGTGACCGCATGGATTTCCTCCAGGTCCACATCCCAAAGACGTGTGAGGAAGGGTCCCATCCCGAAAGTGCGTATCTCTTCTACTACGCGGGCTCTCGAATCAAACTGAAATTGCCCAATTGAATTCTTGAACAGACTGGAGTATTCTGGCCAATCTATACTCTGTCCGTCCAAGCCCAGTACCTTCTCGAGGTTCTTTGTCCGTCACTTCAGGGAGAGACTCAGATACCTTCACACAGACACTGCTCTCTCCAGCGCCTAGCCGATTTCTGCCAACTACGACCAAAGTTTTGGGCCTCTAACCCAGGAAAGGGACTCTAACCCAACCCCAGCAGGGCCTTTAACCCCACCCTGGTTTTATGGGCCTCCGACCCAAAGGTGTGCTAACCACTCCCCTGTGCTTGCTAGACTCTGTTCTAACGATCTCGATTAGACCCTTTCCCAAGCCCACGATCTGCTCCAACTAACAAAGTGCCGAAAATCAAGCGAAAACCACACTGTGGGCCCGATTTCTGCACTCGCGATCGAAACAGCTCAACTCCCTTGATCGCAAACTTGTGTTTGGGGGTCTTTTGAGATCCCGGACGAACCCCCAATATAATTTGTTCGTTTCTAAGTTTGCCCCCAGTCTAGTTTCAGTAAAAACACTTAATTAAGCATTTGAAACAACTACATTTTATTTTAACAAAAGCGCATTACAGTTCACCTACTGTACCTATCCCACCGCGAGTTCGACCCTCGTATCTGCCTATTCAAGCCCTCTAGGCCTTGCTCAGACAGAGACACTCCAGAAGTTCACGCAGCCCCAAGCGCTCTCCCAGAAGATCGACGGTGGACCTCGTGGTAGCGGACTTTTATAGGTTCCGGGACCTCGAGAGGCCCGGGACCTATAATAATCCAATTACAGATATTGATTAACGCCATACATAACAGACATTTCCCTAACCCAATAATACAGCAGCTCAATACACTGTATTCAAACCGGACTTCTCAAGAAAGCCAACTTAGAAACATTTACCCTGATCTGCAAGAAGCCCAGACAAGACTCAATACCTCATCCAATCAACACTCTGCAAAGCAGAACTCTGCAACATTAGTTACAATTATTTACAAGGTGTATGTCTGGTTTGCAGCCATCCAATCCATTCTATGCATTTTACACCTAATTGACAGGGTCTGCAGATGTTCTTATTCTTTGCTTGCAAATTGTATCTGAGCTCTAGACACACTGGCACCACTCCGCAGCTCTGCAGAGAACAATTCCAAATTGACCAAATCTCCCAGCAGCCCTGAAGCTTTTACCCCATTTTGAAGTCCTAGCCTCTCCAATTTAGTCAGGATTAACAGTTCGGCCCCTCATGGTTCGGGAACCTATAAAAGCTAGCTCCCACGAGGTCCTGTGTCGATCCTGTGGGAGAACGCTTAGGACTGTGTGACCTTCTGGGGTGTCTCTGCTTGCACGAGGCTAGGAGGGCTTGGCCAGGCAGATGCAAGCATCAAATCCGCAGTGGTTAGGTATAGTAGTGGTGTTTTTCCAAAATAAAGTTTAGATGCGCAAGTGCTTGACTCAGTATTTTATTGACTGAAACTAGACTGGGGGGAAGCCTAGAACGAGCTATTTACAATTGCCTGGAGCAAAGAGAGCAAGGATGAGTAACAGCTAAAGGAACACAGTTTTGAAATAATAGTCGCACTGAGAAACTATAAAAGATTTGCTAACACATTAAACCTAGAAACATAGAAAATAGGTGCAGGAGGAGGCCATTTGGCCCTCAGAGCCTGCACCACCATTCATTGCAATCATGGCTGATCACCACAATCAGTAACCTGTGCCTGCCTTCTCCCCATATCCCTTGATTCCACTAGCCCCTAGAGCTCTATCTAACTAAATATCTTAATATTTTCCTTTCAAAGTAAACATGTATTTTCTAAATATATGCACATAATAGTGAAAGCAAGGAATGTTTAACAACCATAACAATCTATATTTTAGTTTTTACTCCAGTTACAATCAAGCAGCACTAAATCTTCTTACTTATTCCAATCCATTGCATCTCCCCATCCTAACAGTAAATATTCATATCGTAAATTATAGGCAAAGCCTTTAGTGCAGTGATATTCTCAGGGCAAGTGACAGATTCTAGATTAGTAAGGGTGAATGGCCCAATCCTACTCCTAGAACTTATAAACTAGTTAATGCAGTCAGTGTTAATACTGGCCAAGTTAAAGACACCATAAAATGGAGGATCCCTGCACTTGTCAGAAGCGCTTAACCCTTGCCAGCTGAAATTTACAGGCTTTGGATGGCGCCAGCCAGTCTAGGCTCAGAGTGGTATGCAGGATGGTGAGGGGTCCTCCTTGTTTCCCAGGTGTTCTACTAAATTGAGAAAAGGTATAGCAGTTTTGCAAACGAGCTATTTACATCAGCTTTAAACGGTTAAAACAGAAGATGGGCCCAAAATTCTGGAGTAACTCAGAGGGACAAGCAGCATCTCTGCAGAGAAGGAATGGGTGACGTTTTGGGTCGAAAGGTATCTGGAGAATGGGGTTGAGGGGGAAAGATAGATCAGCCATGGTTGAATGGCGGAGTAGGCTTGATGGACTGATTGGCCTAATTCTGCTCATCGAACCTATGAACTTATGATATATTAACAAAAAGTTCGGACAGATTAGTTTCGACCAATTCCCAGAAAGGGTGGATAATACTTGTGGAATTCTGCCTAGTGCTGTGGTGTAGGGCTGCAGTGAATAGAAACATAGAAACATAGAAAATAGGTGCAGGAGGAGGCCATTCGACTCTTCGAGCCAGCACCACCATTCATTGTGATCATGGCTGATTGTCCCAAATCAATAACCCGTGCCTGCCTTCTCCCCATATCCCTTGATTCCACTAGCCCCTAGAGCTGTATCTAACTCTCTCTTAAATCCATCTAGGGATGTGGCCTCCACTGCCCACTGTGGTAGGGAATTCCACAAATTCCCAACTCTCTGGGTGAAAAAGGTTTTTCTCACTGTCTTAAATGGCCTCCCCTTTATTCTAAGGCTGTGACCCCTGGTTCTGGACTCGCCCAGCATTGGGAACATTTTTCCTGCATCTAGCCTGTCAAGTCCTTTTATAATTTTATATGTTTCTATAAGATACCCCCTCATCCTTCTAAACTCCAATGAATACAAGACTAGTCTTTTCAATCTTTCCTCATATGACAGTCCCGGCATCCCAGGGATCAATCTCGTGAACCTGCGCTGCACTGCCTCAATCACAAGGATGTCCTTCCTCAAATTAGGAGACCACAACTGTACACAATACTCCAGCTGTGGTCTTTCCAGAGCCCTATACAACTGCAGAAGAACCTCTTTACTCCTAAACTGAAATCCTCTTGTTATGAAGGCCAACATTCCATTTGTTTTCTTCACTGCCTGCTGTACCTGCACGCCAACTTTCAGTGACTAGTGTACAAGGACACCCAGGTCTCGCTGTACCTCCCCCTTACCTAACCTAACCCCATGATCGAGCTCTGGGCAGTGCTGTGTCACGGTGAATCATAGCACCTCCCTGAAAGTGGCGTCATATGTGGATAAGGTGGTGGGGAAGGCTTTTGGCTCATTGTCCTTCAACAGTCAGGGAGTTGAATGCAGAAGTTGGGATGTTGTGTTGCAGTTCCACAAGGCATTGGTGAGGCCGCATTTGGAGTATTGTGTGTAGTTTTGGTCACCCTGTCATACAGTGTGGAAACAGGCCCTTCGGCCCAACTTGCCCGCACTGACTAACATGTCCCATCTATACAAGTCCCACCAGCCTGCATTTGGCCCATATCCCTCTAACCTGTCCTATCCATGTACCTGTCTAAATGTTTCTTAGATGTTGCGATAATACCTGCCTCAACTACCTCCTCCAGCAGCTCATTCCATATACCCTTTGTGTAAAAAGGAGACCCCTCAGGTTCCCATTAAATCTTTCCCTCCTCACCTTCAACCTACGTCCTCTGGTTCTCGATTCCCCTACTCTGAGCAAGAGATTCTGTGTGTTCACCATGACTATTCCTCATGATTTTGTATACCGATTTGATGAAAGCCGGCAACTGGGCCCTTTCCCCTCCCTACGACAATGTCTACGACAAGCTTCAAAACCTACCACCTAGTTGATGTCAAACTACGGCAGGCTACCGACAACCGGCGACCCATTAGGACGTCCACCTACGACCACACCTACGACAACCTATGACCTAGCTACACCAAGCTACATCCCTGTCAGCGACAACTGAAGACAACTTAAGACAATTCAGTCGCTGGTGCTCTGTCGCCGGTTGACGTAGGTTGTCGCCAATGGAAATCACCGAAGTCAGCATCAGCGACAACCTACGACAGCACCTACGTCAGGGGAAGTCAAGCTACTCTCATTGGCGTCAAACAACAGTCGCCGACTTTTGAACATTTCAAAATCCAGCGGCGACCAGAAAGACGCTACGACTCTTTGTGCGATCGAGGAGACAACTCACGACCATACAGGCGACACCCGGCGACCATGTGGCGACAGCCTCGTCGCCTGTAGTTGCCTAAAACCTCGCCCAAGTGGGACAGGCCAGACACCAGAGCTCGATCCTGACTGTGGGTGCTGTCTGTCCGGAGTTTGTACGTTCTCTCCGTGACCTGCGTGGGTTTTCTCCGGGTGCTCCAGATTCCTCCCACACTCCAAAGACATACAGGTTCATAGGTTAATTGTCTTTGGTAAAATTGTAAGTTGTCCCTAGTGTGTGTATAGGTAGGATAGTGTTAGTGCGCGGGGATCGCTGGTAGGCACCGACCCGATGGGCCAAAGGGCCTGTTTCCGCATGGTAGCTCTAAACCAAACTAAACTAAACTAAATATTTGAAATAGTCTGAACAGCATTAAATAAATAGGCAATGTGCTGTTTAAAACAGCTGAAGGCAGCCCAATGAATGGCTGAATATCAAGATACTGATCTCTGCAGGGTGGCCAACATTCACCCTCAAGAAAACAACTTACGTTTATATAACTCTTTCCATTAACGCAGAGTATTTCATATCTCATAAAGTAATGGAGTGATTATTGTGAAATGGCAGCTAAACAGTGCACAGGATGGAAAAACAGCAATGATATAAATAATCAGTTAATGCGTTTAGGTATTAAATTGTAGTAGTGCGTTTGCAGAACACACTAACATTGGCGGTGTTGCTGGCAGTGGTTAGAGGCTGTCTCAGTGAAGGACTGTACACAGCATGGGTTATTTATTTATTTCATTATTTATTCAGAATCTGTTTCCCCAGAGTGGAAATGGCAAAGACTGCAGGGCAGAGCTTTAAAGTGGAAGGAGCAAAGTTTAATCATGTATGAACACGGTTGGTCACGGGACTGAAAACAGTCGGGAAAACAATCTTGGGCGGCACGGTGGCGCAGCGGCAGAATTGCTGCCTCATAACGCCAGAGACCCGGGTTCGATCCTGCCCACGGATGCTGTCTGTACGGAGTTTGTACGCTCTCCCTGTGACCTGCGTGGGTTTGCGTGGGTTAATTGGTTTCTGTAAGTTGCCCCTAGAGTGTAGGATAGAACTAGCATGCGGGGATCGCTGGACGGGTGGACTCAGTGGGTCGAAGGGCCTGTTACCACGCTACATCTCTAAACTTAACTAAACCGCCTCTTCAGTGAGCACAAACTTGAACCTCTGAGACTTGGACCTTGCACCTGAGTTGATGGCTGCAGAGTTAACTGCCCAGTGAGAGCACAAAGATTATCCATTAACGACCCTTCACCTCTCCAGGTAAGGACATCGGTTAGCTCTCTCCCCTCTGTAACTTAATCAACCAGAGATGGCTTCACAACAATTACTTGTGGTCACCATTAACGATGTTGCCTCTTCAATTGCAGAATGAATTGAAATGAAATGATCAGCTGCTTTTAGAGTCTTAGACCCATGGTGTTGTACAGCATGTAAATAGGCCCTTCAGCCCATCTGGTCCATGCCGACCAAGTTTGCATATTGGCCAAATTCCCTCTGCCTGCATTTGGGACATAGCCCTCGGAACCCGTCCTGATCCTTGTATCTGTCCAAGTGTCTCCTAAAATGATAATTGTATCAATTTCTTTAGCTTCCTCAGTCACCCTGTTCCAGGCATGAACTATCCTCAGAGTGAAAAAGTTACCCCTGAGGTCCCCCTTTAAATCTCTCTCCTCTCACCTTAATCATAATCAAAGACTGGTCCTACACCTTGCCTCTTGTCCTTGCCCCTGTCTGGCTGTTGGCAGAGTAGCTTCAGATTCAGGAGCAGCTTCTTTGTTATGGTATGGGGTAATCATTGGTTCGTGGACTCGATGGGCCGAAGGGCCTGTTTTCTCACTGTATCTATCACATCCTGGTTCACCCTCACCTCTGTTAAAGACAAATCAAAGCTTTCCCGGATCATCAATCAAGCAAGCAAAATAACTGGCAACCCTCAAAATCAATTATCAGTACTCCACACCCAGGCAGTTAAAAGGAAAGCCAACCTCATTACACAGGATCCCACCCACCCCCTGCACAAGTCCTTCCAACTTCTGCCATCAGGCCGCCGATATAAAGTCCCCCTATCCAAGAAAAACATCCACAAAAACTCACTCATACCCATTGCCATAAACAGCTTAAATAAAAAATGAACAAGGGACAAATTAAACCTGACGCACTGTCACTTTACACGTATCCACAACTTTTATCTTGTCCATTTTTATAGTTTCTAATCTTTATACTTGCTTTTAAGATCTATACACACTGTGTGTGCTCGCAGAAGTCTGTGTTGTATGACTGCTTATCAGTACATTGTCCTGGTTGTATGTTGAGCCACGTCAAATAAGATTTTCTGTTACGACAGACAATAAAGTTTTCTGAATCTGAATCTGAATCTGAATCTCTAAACCTAAAGATTTTAAGCACTTTGGAAATTTGAGAGGGCAATTTTTGCCAGGGCTTTCCCTGAAGAAAGTGTTTGCTTGTGACCTGCTTCATTAAGGCTTCATTCATTCAACTCATGCATTTCCCCATCTTCTCCAGCCTGAAGAAGGGTCCCGACCTGAAACGTCACCTATCCACGTCCTCCAGAGATGCTGCCCGACCTGTTGAGTTACTCCAGCACCTTGCTGGCTCTTGGTCCATAGCTTTCTATGTGTTGGTGATTTAAGTGTTTATCTAGACACTTCCTTGATGTTTCTGGGCTCTCCTCTGTCTCTCAGGCAGTGCAGCGCAAACTCCAGCCACCCTCCAGGAGAGAAAATAAATCCTGACGTCACCTTTAAACTCCAGCTACACTTCACGCTGCCTCGGAAAAGCAGCCAACATAATCAAAGACTTGTTCCTCCCTGGTCATTCCTCCTTCTCCCTTCTCCCATCCGGTAGAAGATACAGAAGCTTGAGAGTGTGCACCACCAGACTCAGGAACAGCTTCTTCCCCTCTGTTATCAAGCTTGCGAATGGCCCTTCCATAAGCTAGGGTACTGTCCAATTCACCTCTACCCCATTGCGGACATTGGACTTTGTCTGTGGAACTGGTGCACTACAGTGCTGAGAACTACATGATGCATTCTGTATCTTCTTCTTAGTTCTATCATACATGAGTTTGACTCAATTGTATCAACATGTGATACTGTATATCTTTGGACTACTTCACTGCAGAGGGGGCTCTGAACTACTCAGCTCTTTCACGGTGAGAGTCAAATGGCGTTAATATTTCAGGCCGACAACCTTTCATCAGAACGACTTGGACTACCTGCCCAGTCATTTAACCACTTTTGCTGCTGTAATCCCTTAACCGATTAGTCGCATAGAAATGCAAAGGAACATATTCTATCGTCAATCCTCCAAAGATCAGTTTATATCTTTTGAAGCTGGATTCTGCCAAGCATTAAACAAAAGCAAACCGATAGAGACCTACAACAACTAAGCTTCAACATGTAAGGTAACTTTAGTGCTGAGTCCACACTTTTTGTGAATATATTTATGAATGAAACTACCTTGAGTGTACAACAGCACAGATGAACCTGATGGAAATTATTCTCCACTGGAATTGTATTTTCCCGACTGACTTTCTAAAGATGGATCGTGTGAACACTTGTGGCCTTGATAGATCTTGTGGCCAGGATCCCATTTCTGAGGCGCAGATGTGTTACACAGAAGGTGTCCCTAAAGGCACCTCAAAATTGAAAACCTTGACCTCTGTTCCATTCAGGCAGCGCCAGTCACAGTGCATTGACTTGATGAATGACTACAGCAGTGCGAGAGGAAGGTTTAAGGTGAGATAAATAGTTGTTCAATACCTTAGACTAAAACCTACTGAAATGTTCCAATTAATTTGGAAGTCCATGAAATAATACCCTGGACGATAAAGCAGTGAGTTAGCATATCGGAATAAGACACCTGCCAAACAGGCCCTTCGGCCCACCAAGTCCAGGCTGACTGTCAAAATGACTGTTCACACTCATTCTATGTTATCCTACTTTTGCATCCACTCCATATAACCATATAACAATTACAGGACGGAAACAGTCCATCTCGGCCCTTCTAGTCCGTCCCGAACACTTATTCTCCCCTAGTCCCATCTACCTGCACTCAGACCATAACCCTCCATTCCTTTCCCGTCCATATACCTATCCAATTTATTTTTAAATTATAAAATCGAACCTGCCTCCACCACTTCCACTGGAAGCTCATTCCACACACTCCCTAGACACTAAGGACAATTTACAGGGGTCAATTAACCAACAAACCCGCATGTTATTAGTTTAGTTTTACATTGAGAGATACAGCGTGGAATTAGTCCGCGCCGACCACCGATCACCCGGACACTCGTTCTATCCTACACACTCCAAATCTCCTTTTAGTGATTGCTGGTGATGTTTGAGGCTACTATTTGTGAATTCCATGTGAAAGTAGGCTGTTATATGGGTCAGAGTCATGGAGTGATACAACAGGAAAATAGACCCTTCGGCCCAACTTGCCCACGCCAGCAAACATATCCCAGCTTCACCAGTCCCGCGTTTCGTCCATGTCCCTCCAAACCTGTCCTATCCATGTCCCTGAATAACTGTTTCTTAAATGCTGCCTCAACTACCTCCTCTTGCAGCTCGTTCCATACACCCACCACCCTTTGAATGAAAACGTTATCAGGCAACTGAACCATCCGACCACAACCAGAGAGCTGTCCTGAACTACTATCTACCTCATTGGGGACCCTCAGACTATCTTTGATTGGACTTTACTGGCTTTACCTTGCGCTAAACATTATCCCCTCATCACGTATCTGTACACTGTGACTGGCTCGATCGTAATCATGTATTGTCTTTCTGCTGACTGGTTAGCATGCAACAAAAGCTTTTCACTGTACCTCGGTACACGTGACAATAAACTAAACTAAACTAAGTCAGAAATTAACCAGCATGATTACCCAGCAGCTAAATTATTGATTTATAAAAACCATAAGATAGACAAGATGTAGAAATAGGTAATTGAATTATTATTTTTTAAACCATGTATTAATTCACATTGATTGAATTTCTGGGAACATTAGTATTTTCCAAAATAGTCACTAATTTGGAAGATTGTGGCAGATTTTCAATGATGCTGGATTCCACGCCAGAAAGAACGTTTTACCTGTTTGTTGAGTCAGCACCTTTCCTCACATGCGATTAACCCTGTGGGTTCATTTAAAGAATGCAATTACTTGTGGTGCCATAAGTGAAGAGTGGTTGAAGGGAAAGATCATTAAACCAAGAGTCATAAATAGTGGTGGATTAAACATGGAAATGCAGGAGAACTCTACAATCCTGTCAGTATTTACACCTGTTAACCAGTTGTCAATAGGGCCTGTGGTTCAGTTTAGCTTATTGTCACGTGTACCGAGGTACAGTGAAAAGCTTTTGTTGCATGCTAACCAATCAGCGGAAAGACAATACATGATTACAATCGAGCCGTTCACTGTGTACAGATACATGATAAAGGGAATAACGCGAATAAGGTTTAGTGCAAGATAAATCCAGTAAAGTCCGATCAAAGATACTCTAATGAGATAGAAAGTAGTTCAGGACTGCTTTCTAATTGTGGTAGGATGGTTCAGTTGCCTGACAACAGTACTCGCTGGAGTTTAGAAGGATGAGGGGGGTGGGTTTCATTGAAACTTACCGAATAGTGAAAGGACAGGATGTGGAGAGGATGTTTCCACTAGTGGGAGAGTCTAGTGTTTCCACTAGTGGGAGAGTCTAGGACCAGTGGGCACAGCCTCATAATAAAAAGACGTACCTTTAGAAAGGAGATGAGGTGGAATTTCTTTAGCCAGAGGGTGGTGAAGCTGTGGAACCTGTACCCAGAGAAAACCCACGGGGAGAACGTGCAAACTCCTAACAGACATCATCTATAGTCAGGATCAAACCCAGATCTCTGGCGCTGTAAAGCAGCAACTCTACCGCTGTTCCGCCCCTGATGGTTTACAAAAACATTTACTAAGTGCTGCAGTAACTCAGAGGATCAGGCAGCATCTCTGGAGGACATGAATAAGCAATGTTTCAGGTTGGGACAATTCTAGAGTCTGAGTCTGAAGAAGGGTCCTGACCCTAAACAACGCCTGCCCACATTCTACACAGATGCTTTCTGACCGCTGAGTTACTCCAGTATTGTGTGTTATTTTAGTTAGGAGATACAGCGTGGAAACAGACCCTTCGGCCCACCAGGTCCGCGCTGACCAGCGATCCCCGCACATTAACACTATCCTACGCCCACTAGGGACAATGTTTTACATTTACCAAGCCAGTTAACCTACAAACCTGTACGTCTTTGGAATGTGGGAGGAAACCGAAGATCTCGGAGAAAACCCACGCAGGTCACGGGGAGAACGTACAAACTCCGTACAGACAGCACCCGTAATCGGGATCGAACCCGGGTCTCCGACGTTGCATTCGCTGTAAAGCAGCAACTCTACCGCTGCGCCACCATGACTGCCGAATAGACGTCCCAATAGAATAGACATCTTTTCTATATTTGAGGTATGCATTCATGAAAATCATTACATGTAATAAAATGCTGAAATATTCATTGGTCATTGCATTGCAGGTCAGGGCTAATGAAACGATTGCTATGAAAAGCTCACTGCACACGCCAAGTTCTTCAAGAAGATAAATGATCCCTGAGAAGTAGGCCGTATAGAATCATGAATCATTGATTCTGGTCTGAACCAAGAATGAGCATCATAAACGTCATAAAACAATAGGCAAGGAGCATTTCAGACACAAAAATCCTACCACTTCATTCACAAACATTACACAAAAGTGAATTGAGAAATAAAAACAAAAGTAATTTTCTGAGGAACTTTTTGTGATTTCGTGATTTTAGAGATTTAGAGATACGGTGCAGAAACAGGCCCTTCAGCCCATCAGGCCCATGCTGCCCTGTGATCATCCATACACTAGCACTATCCTACACCCTAGGGACAATTTACAATAGCCAATTAACCTACAAACCTGCACGTCTTTGGAATGTGGGAGGAAACCAGAGGAAACACAGGAAGAACGTGCAAACTCCATACAGACAGCACCCGTAGTCACGATCAAACCTGGGTCTATGGTGCTGTAAGGCAGCAACTCTACCGCTGCACCACCGTGTCTCCCAACAATGAATTACATTTTAACAACTAAAAACTGAATCTTGATTTTAGGCAAATAATGTTATTAAAATGTTTCATTTTTGGGCCAATAATAGCGCTCTTATTATTGCTTCCCCCGACCTTTTTACCAAGAATCAAGAGTGTTTAATTGTCATATGTACTGAATACAGATCAATGAAATTCTTACTTGCAGCAGCATAGCAGGTCTGAAATTCAGAAAAATGTTCAATCAGTTCACA
The DNA here is from genome assembly GCF_010909765.2 of Amblyraja radiata. NCBI lineage: Eukaryota > Metazoa > Chordata > Chondrichthyes > Rajiformes > Rajidae > Amblyraja > Amblyraja radiata. The sequence goes on along the minus strand of NC_045966.1, from coordinate 9,417,885 downwards.
AAACCCAATATTAGTGCAATATCTTCACCCATTTTCAAGAAATGGGTATTTTAATTTCAAACGATTGGAGAAGAAATTAAAGGATACTTCCATTAAAGGATATCTGTGACAATTCCATTATAATCTCATTTCCTCGCCAATTAATCAGGAGCTGCGGAGCCTTGTATAGCTTTTATCAGGAGTTTAGGATATATGTACACGGGCAATTTATCTGCCAGTGATAAAAATAGGCAATGAAGATGAGGATCACTTTAGAAAAAAACAGGAATTGATGTAATGATTGCCAAGAAAGATTGATCACAGAGGATTCATGGTTTGCCAGAAAACTTTTGTGTTTTAAGGATTGTGGTAGCTGTGTATTTATCTTGCATTTGATAAACAAGATTGTTGATCTAGCACCAGATCGAGATCTAGATTGAGGTGTCCATAAGCAGAGGACATTGGTTTAAGGCAGGGAGTTAAAGGTTTAGGCTTAATTAAGGTTTAGGCTTATTATTGTCATGTACAGTGAAAAGCTTCAGAGTCATCGAGTGATACAGGAGGGAAACAGGCCCTTCGGCCCAACTTGCCCATGTTGGCCAACAATGTCCCAGCTACACCAGTCCCACCTCCATGCGTTTGGCCCATATCCCTCCAAACCTGTCCTATCCATGTCTTCGGAAAAAAGATGTGGAGTGGTTTTGGCCCGAAACGTTGCCTATTTCCTTCGCTCCATAGATGCTGCTGCACCCACTGAGTTTCTCCAGCACTTTTGTCTACCTGTCCTATCCATGTATCTGTCTGTTTCTTAAACGATGGGATAGTCCCAGCCTCAACTACCTCCTCTGGCAGCTTGTTCCATACACCCACCACCCTTCGTGTGAAAGAGTTACCTCTCAGATTCCTATTAAATCTTTTCCCCTTCCCATTAAACCTATGTCCTCTGGTCCTCTATTCACCTTCCGTGGGCAAGGGACTCTGTGCATCTACCCGATCTATTCCCCTCATTTTGCATGCTATCCAAAACAGATCAGATGTACCATACATAGATACAATCTTGTCAAACTTAAGTACAATTGGTGAAGCAAAGGGGAAGGTACAGAATGAATCATGTAGTTCTCAGCATTGTAGTGCACAAGTTCCACAGACAAAGTCTAATCTCTGCAATGGGGTAGAGGTGAATCGGACAGTGCCCTAGCTTGTAGAAAGACCATTCGCAAGCTTGACAACAGAGGGGAAGAAGCTGTTCCTGAGTCTGGTGGTGCGCGCTCTCAAGCTTCTGTATCTTCTGCCGGACGGGAAAAGGGGGAAGGAGGAATGACCAGGGTGGGACAAGTCTTTGATTATGTTGGCTGCTTTTCCGAGGCAGCGTGAAGTGTAGCTGGAGTTTAAAGGTGACGTCAGGATTTATTTTCTCTCCTGGAGGGTGGCTGGAGTTAGCGCTGCACTGCCTGAGAGACAGAGGAGAGCCCAGAAACATCAAGGAAGTGTCTAGATAAACACTTAAATCACCAACACATGGAAAGCTTTGGACCAAGAGCCAGTTGGAGTAACTCAACGGGTCGGACAGCATCTCTGGAGGAAATGGATGTGACGTTGGGGGTCGGGACTCTTCTTCAGGCTGGAAAATATGGGGAAATGCCCAACTACCTAGTTGTGCATGAATTGCTGCCTCAACAAAGCAGATCACAATCAAACACTTTTTCCAGGGAAAGCCCAGGCAACAATTGCCCACTCAAAATGTCAAAGTGCTTGAAATTTGGTTTAGGTTTAGGGATACAGCTAGAAAACAGGCCCTTCGGCCCACTGAGTGCGCATCAACCAACAATCTCCCTGTACATTAGTTCTATCGTCCACTCTATGGACACATTACACGAGCCAATTAATCTACAATCCCGCATGCTTTTGGAATGTGAGTGGAAACCGGAGCCCGGAGAAAACCCACGTGGTCTCAGACAGAGAATGTGCAAACTCCGTACAGACAGCACCCAACGCCAGGATCAAACCCAGGTCTCTGCCGCTGTAAGGCAGTAAATCTACCGCTCCTGTGGTAGGCAGTCATCTAGTTCCTGTAATAGTTGGTGCTTTAGCAATCTCAGCTGATTGAAACATTGTTAATTTTCACTGCTTTATCTTCCTGCAGCTGTTTCTCCATTTACTCATGCATCGTATATACAGTCATCTTAAAGTCTTACAAATTAATCAATGGTTGCTTGGCTGAAGTATGAAAGACGATGGATTAAAATCTAGAGAGGGAGAGGGGAAAGCAATCAAGTTGCTCCATTTATTATAGATGCAGTAACTGGATACGTTGGGTTCAATGGTAGAGTTGCTGCCATACAGCGCCAGGGACCCGGGTTCAATCCTAACGTCGGACGTTATCTGTGCGGAGTTTGAACGTTCACCCTGTGACCACGTGGGTTTTCTCCGGGTGCTCCGGTTTGCTCCTGCACTCCAAAGATGTACAGGTTTGTAGGTTAATTGGCTTCGATAAAATTGTAAATCAGAATCAGAATCAGAACGCTTTATTGTCATTGCAGGTGTCACATACAACGAGATTACTGTGTCTCTCCATTTAAAAGAACTTCAAACATTCACATACTCATACTTTTTACACTCCCTCCCTCCCCAAACCCACCCATGGATTCACATTTACATAAATTAACACTGTCTCCCACCCCCCCCCCCCTCCTTCCCCATAACCCGCTCCCGAGACAGAGTTCAGTCCCAAGATTGCTGATGGGTAAAAGCTGTTCTTGAGTCTGACAGTGCGTGACTTTAGCGACCTGTACCTTTTTCCTGAGGGCAGCAGTGTGAAAAGGTGGTGACAAGGATGTGTAATGTCTTTCACAATATTACAGGTCCTGCTGCGGCATCTGGAGTGGTAAATGCCCTCCAGAGGGGGCAGGGGGAGTCCAATGATACCCTGGGCAGTTTTTATCACCCTCTGGAGAGCCGCTCTGTCAGCTGCTGAACAGTTCCCAAACCAGGCAGTTATGCAGTAAGTCAGTATGCTTTCTACCGAACAGCGGTAGAAAGACTCCAGCAGTTTAGCAGACAGATGGGCCTTCCTCAGTGTTCTGAGGAAGTAAAGTCTCTGTTGCGCCTTTTTTTACAACTACAGCAGAGTTCACAGACCATTTAAGGTCCTCACTGATGTTGATCCCCAGAAATTTAAAACTAGGCACCCTCTCCACCTCCTCGCCCCCTATCTCCAGTGGCCTGAGCTCCGCTCTATGTCGCCTGAAATCAGTGATGATCTCCTTTGTCTTTTTAGTGTTCAGAGAGAGATTGTTGTGAGCACACCACTCAGAAAGTCTGTGCACCTCCTCTCTATAGGCGACCTCGTTCCCATTTGAGATGAGCCCCACCACGGTTGTATCGTCCGCAAATTTTATGATCCTATTGTCCCTGGTGTGTGTAGGTAGGATAATGCTAGTGCACAGGGATCGCTGGTCTGTGCAGACTCTGCGGGCCGAAGGGCCTGTTTCCATGCTAGATCTCTAAAGTCTAAACTGCACAAATTGTAATATTACACATACAATGGTCATACTGTCTTGTGCTTCCGAGATTAAGTACACGTTAAGATTCAGATCTTTAGTTCAGGTTGAGTTTATTTTCAGACTGCAGACCTGAGGCCACTGACAGATATAATTTGTTAACCACGAAGAAGAACACAGTGTACAAGTGAGCGACGCAGTGCATACGCATGAACAGACTGCTTACAGGAGAGGTCTCCATTCATTCTCGCCACTCAGTTATGTGCTGTAAGGAAAAGCATTTATAGACTGGGAGACAAGACTATAAAGTCTAAAAACTAAGGCCATCGCCAGAGTCCTAGATATATATTGTCCATGTTAATGAACGGACTCACTAACAGATTTTAAAAACCTGTTCACTTGCCTTCCTGTTGCATCTGCAGTAATCTCATTCCTCTCACTATTTACATCAGTCCCTGGAAATGGACCAAGGCAATGAAAATCCACAGGCAAATTATTCACATGAACCCTTCTATTTATTTGTTGAATTGATAATGGCAGCTTGTCAAATTACATTATTGCTTGAAAGGCACAAACGAGGGAGCATCAGATTCATTTCTTTGACTTTAAATGCTTGGAGCTATTTTGCCAATTCACAATATGGGAAAAGGAAGAGATAGAATAAATTGTTTATCTGGTCCATTGAGATTGCTCCACTTGTCATAAGATCCCAACTAATTCTAAACCTCCATTTCACTTCATTGTGCTTCATTGCTGCATCCTATGATCCTCAAAAGCTCAAAGATTCAAAGAGCAGTCCTGAGCTACCATCCACCTCATTGGAGACCCTCGGACTATCTTTAATCGACTTTATCTTGCACTAAACATTATTCCATATAACCATATATAACCATACAACAATTACAGCATGGAAACAGGCCATCTCGGCCCTCCAAGTCCGTGCCGAACACTTATTTTCCCCTAGTCCCATCTACCTGCACTCAGACCATAACCCTCCATTCCTTTCCCATCCATATACCTATCCAATTCATTTTTAAATGATAAAATCGAACCTGCCTCCACCACTTCCACTGGAAGCTCATTCCACACAGCTACCACTCTCTGAGTAAAGAAGTTCCCCCTCATGTTAACCCTAAACTTCTGTCCCTTAATTCTGAAGTCATGTCCTCTTGTTTGAATCTTCCCTACTCTCAATGGGAAAAGCTTATCCACGTCAACTCTGTCTATCCCTCTCATCATTTTAAAGACCTCTATCAAGTCCTCCCTTAACCTTCTGCGCTCCAAAGAATAAAGACCTAACTTGTTCAACCTTTCTCTGTAACTTAGTTGCTGAAACCCAGGCAACATTCTAGTAAATCTCCTCTGTACTCTCTCTATTTCGTTGACATCCTTCCTATAATTGGGCTACCAAAATTGCACAAATTGGTCTCACCAATGCCTTGTACAATTTTAACATTACATCCCAATTTCTATGCTCAATGCTCTGCTTTATAAAGGCTAGCACATCAAAAGCTTTCTTTACCACCCTATCTACATGAGATTCCACCTTCAGGGAACTATGCACAGTTATTCCTAGATCCCTCTGTTCAACTGCATTCCTCAATTCGTTACCATTTACCATGTACGTCCTATTTTGATTTGTCCTGCCAAGATGTAGCACCTCACACTTATGAGCATTAAACTCCATCTGCCATCTTTCAGCCCATTCTTCCAAATGGCCTAAATCTCTCTGTAGACCTTGGAAACTACTTCATTATCCACAACACCCCCTATCTTAGTATCATCTGCATACTTACTAATCCAATTTACCACACCTTCATCCAGATCATTGATGTACATGACAAACAACAGTGGACCCAACACAGATCCCTGATGGCACCCCACTAGTCACCGGCCTCCAACCTGACAAACAAGCCATCCACCATTACTCTCTGGCATCTACCATTCAGCCACTTGAATCCATCTTGCTACTCCACCATTAATACCCAACAATTGAACCTTCTTAACCAACCTTCCATGAGGAACCTTGTCAAAGGCCTTACTGAAGTCCATATAGACAACATCCACTGCTTTACCCTCATCAATTTCCCTAGTAACCTCTTCAAAAAATTCAAGAAGATTAGTCAAACATGACCTTCCAGGCACAAATCCATGTTGACTGTTCCCTCTATCATGTATCTGTATAATGTGGACGGCTCGATTGTAATCTTGTATTGTCTTTCCGCTGACTGATTAGCACGCAACCAAAGCTTTTCACTGTACCTCGGTACATGTGACAATAAAATGAACAAACTAATGCCTCTGTTCCACTTAGGAAACCTGAACGGAAACCTCTGGAGACTTTGCGCCCCACCCAAGGTTTCCGTGCGGTTCCCGGAGGTTGCAGGTGGTTGCCGGAGGTTGCAGGTAGTGGAAGCAGGTAGGGAGACTGACAAAAACCTCCGGGAACCGCACGGAAAACTTTGGGTGGGGCACAAAGTCTCCAGAGGTTTGCGTTCAGGTTTCCTAAGTGGGACAGGGGCATTACTAACCAAAGTAACAAACAAAGATCCATGTAATGGGGCACTGTGGGTTAAGGCAACAATGGGATCCAGTGGGCTAAAGCAGATGAGACCATGATGTATGATGATCTCAAGCATGAGTGAGAATACCCATTGAAACTGGGTTGAAAAGGAATTATACCAGTCTCAGAGACCAATGTGGTGCTACTGGTAGAGTTTCCGCCTTACAGCGGCAGAGACCCCGGTGCGACTGCCCTCGGATGCTGTCTGTGTGGAGTTTGGACGTTCTCCCCGTGACCGCGTGGCTTTTCTCCGGGTGCTCCGGTTTCCTCCCACATTCCAAAGATTTGTAGGTTACTTGGCTTCCGTGAAATGTGGAAATTGCCCCTAGTGTGTAGGATGGCGCTAGTGTACGGGGTGATCGCTTGTCGGCGTGGACTCGGTGGGGCGAAGGACCCGTTCCACACTGTATCTCTAAGGTCTAAAATAAAGTCTTCAACAAAGACCTCATTAAATTTGGAATTTGTTGTCATCTCAGGCCTAATTAACCTGAAAATAGGCGCAAATAGCTGGAGTAACTCAGCGGGACGGGCAGCGTCTCTGGAGAGAAGGAATGGGTAATTAACCTGTCCTTTCTCCTGAGGTTATGTCACTTAGCTTCAGACTCACCTGTCATGTACTGTCAGAGTGCAGGCTCCACTACAACCTGTCATACTTGCAAACATCATAGGGTGTTGGTCCATAAGATCCAACCTCTCTACATAAGAAAGACATTCTCATCCTAAGAATAAATCGAGTGAAGAAGGGCTCCGACCCAAAACGCCACCTACGCTTTTTCTCCAGGGATGTTGCCTGACCTGTTGAGTTTAGTTTCTTTGTTTAGTTACAGAGATACAGAGCGGAAACAGGGCCTTCGACCCACCGTGTCCGCACCGACCAGCGATCCCCGCACATGAACACAATCCTACACACACTAGGGACAATGTACACTTATACCAAGTGTACAAACCCAAGCCGAATAACCTACAAACCAGTACGCCTTTGGACGGTGGGAGGAAACTGAAGATCTCGGAGAAAACCCACGCAGTCACAGGGAGAACGTACAAACGCCATAAAGACAGCAACCATAGTCCGGATCAAACCCGGGTCTCTGGCGCTGCAAGCTCTGTAAGGCAGCAATTCTAGCGCTGTGTCGCCATGTTGCCCACGATGGAGTTACTCCAACACTTTGTGCCTTTTTTTGTAAACCAGCATCTGCCGTTCCTTGTTTCTACTTTAAACAATTGTCGTTTACACCTTTACAATTATTTTTAATTGTGAAGATTCTAATTTCAGATGAAAATGCACGGCTCTCAAACTCAATATAAAATCCCATCATTTTATGATCATTCTTCACTGTAGCATCTTGACATTTGCCTAAACATTTTATGAATCAAAGGTCAAAAATAAATTGTTGGTACAATTTTTTTTTTGTTTCAAGAAACTATCTTAAATGCATCTGATGAATATTCTTCAAAATAATGGGAATGAGACAAATCAAAATATTTATACTCAAAAATATGATTATAGTTTAGATATATTTTAAGCCACATCTTTGTGCTTCAAAAGTAGGATTTACTGGCTATGCTTCACATAGTTTGATTTATTGGGATGCTTAAATATCATGCAAGGTGAGGTATTGCTTGGAGAATCAAGAGACATCAAATGTTGGAATCTGAAGCAAAAACAAACTGCTGGAGGATAGACACAAAATGCTGGAGTATCTCAGCGGGACAGGCAGCATCTCTTATAGAAGGAATGGGTGATGTTTTGGGTCGATTCTGAAAAAGGGTCTCGACACGAAACGTCACCCAGAGGTGCTGCCCGTCCCGCTGAGTTACACCAGCATTTTGTGTCCATCTTCAGTGTAAACCAGAACCTGTAGTTCCTTCCTACACACTGCTGCAAGGAAGGATAGTTTCCAACAATAGTTTTTTTTAGCTGTTATCTTCACTTGAATCTTTACTTGAAAGACAAATGTTATTAAATGGTGGGTATGTTTAGTTGCCTTTAGTTTAGAGATACAGCATGTTCACAGGACCTCCGGCCCATTGAGTCCACGCCGACCATCCATCAAAACTAAAACTAATTCTATGTTATCCCACATAACAGGAGTAGTTTTAGTTTTTTTAGTTTTAGAGATACAGCACGGAAACAGGCCTTTCAGGGCACCGAGTATACGACGACCTTACACAAGCACTAACGGGCCTGTCCTACTTGGCGATTTATTCGGTGACTGCTGGTGTTGTATCAGTGTCGCCAAAAGATTTTGATCATTTCAAATTTCAACGGCGAGAAACAAAATGTTGCAGCACTTGAAAAAACACGTCATACGTCATCACGCCGCGTATTTTTCGGTGATCTGATACGTCAGTCAATGATGCCGGCAGTTGCCGAAAAAACCTCCACATGGGACAGGCCCTTAACCTACACACAAGGGACAATTTACCAAAGCCAATTAACCTACAAACCTGTACGTCTTTGGAGTGTGGGAGTGGAACCAGAGCACCCGGAGAAAACCCATGCGGTCACAGGGAGAACGCACAAACAGCACCCATAGTCAGGTTCCAATCTGGGTCTCTGGTGCTGTAAGACAGCAGCTCCTACCGCTGCACCGCCGTGCCGTTCAACTCGTCGTTCACATCCTCTCCCGACACATTAGGCGTAATTCACAACAGCCAATCAACCTACAAACCTGCACATCTTTGGGACGTGGGAGGAAACCGGAGCACCCGGAGGAAACTGCGGTCACAGGGAGAACGTACAAACTCCGTACAAACCATGTCTGAAGAAAGAAGAATCTCTAAACAGTCAATAACATCAGCGCTCATAACATTGTAGACTAATTGCTAACAAGCCATTGCCTTTAGCACAAGCCAGAAATAACTCGAGGGTACAGAAAAGGATTGATTTTGTCTTTGCTACAACCTTAAAAACACAATACTAGAGCTTATCTATAATTCTGTACTAAGCACAGAATTTGAAAGAGTTGATTCATCCCACGAGCGATTTCATGTTACAGGGTGGAAATGAGCGGTCCAGCAGGTGGCAGAGGCCAGAACTCTGAACAAACTGGGTTCAATAATGACCAACCCCACTCACCCACTCCATGCCATGAAGGTGATCAAGAGCAGCATCTTCAGTCAGAGGCTGATTGCACCAATGTGCAAAACTGAGAGACATAGGAAGTCCTGTTTACCAGCTGCTATAAGGTTATATAATGCGCATAAATAACTGCACTTTTTTTTTTTTTAATTAATTGTATTTTAACTTGTATTTTAACTTGTATTTTAACATGTTAAGTATGGAAGCCATTTGAGGAAATGTGTGGTGTTATGTCTGTCTTGAAGCTGTCGTGGCACTGTAATTTCCTGTAAAGGATTATTAAAGGTATAATCAATCAATCAATCAATAAGGAGAAGTTGAACTAGCTTCATAACTAGTTGTCACTGGGTCTTTATCCTTCTAAATACTTGTACACAACACAATTTGTGGAATTCCCTGCCACAGATGGCAGTGGAGGCCAAGTCACTGGATGGATTTAAGGGAGAGTTAGATAGAGCTCTAGGGGCTAGTGGAATCAAGGGGAAGGCAGGCACGGGTTATTGATTGGGGACGATCAGCCATGATCACAATGAATGACGGTGCTGGCTCGAAGGGCCAAATGGCCTACTCCTGTACCTATTTTCTATGTTTCTATGTTTCTAATAATACTTAAGCAGGCCTGAAGAAGAGTCTCAACCAGAAACGTCACCTTTACCCTTTATCCTATATCCAAATGCTGTCTGGCCCAATGAGTTACTCCAGCTTTTTGTGTCTATCTTTGGTTTAAACTGGCATCTGCAGTTAGAAACATAAAAACATGGAAAAATAGGTGCAGGAGTAGGCCATTCGGCCCTTCGAGCCAGCACCACCATTCAATATGATCATGGCTGATCATCTAAAATATTCCTGCTTTTTCCCCATATCCCTCGATTCCTTTAACCCTAAGAGTTAAATCCATCTCTCTCTTGAAAACAATAGTTTTGTTCCTGTCTACAGAGCAGCAAAAACCATTGTGCCAACTTGCCTATAAAGTCTTTTTCTAGACATTTGGACCACGGCTATGAATTCTGCCTGACCTGCCTCAGAGACCCATTCAATCCCCGCCTCAGCATTCTTAGTTTTCAGAGATACAGCATGGAAACAGGCCCTTCGGCCCACCAGGTCCATGCCGACCATTTTGCATCCACTTGTTACACACCAGAGGCAATTTACTGAGGCCAATTAACCTGCAAGCCCTTTGGGATGTAGGAGGAAACTGGAGCATCTGGAGGAAACCAATTTGGTCATGGGGAAAATGTGCAAACTCCACAAAGACAGCACCCGAGGTCAGGATCGAACCCGGGTATCAGGCACTGTGAGGCATAACCCTCCATTCCTTGCATATCCATGTACCTGTCCAAAAAACTCTCAAATGCCACTATTGTCTCTGCCTCTGTCGCCACCCCTAGCAGCACACGCCAGGTGCTCACCACCCTCCATGTAAAAAAACTTGCTACGTATATATCCTTTACACTTTGCCCCTCTCGCCTTTAATGACTGAATCTCCACAACCATCTAGGGTTGAAAATTCAGAATATTCCCAAAGCAAAAACATTTCTCCACCTCTCAGTCCTAATTGGCATGGCCAGTATTTTTAGACTGTGACTCCCGTTGGTTCTATGCTGTTCAACTAGGGAAATCATCCTCTCTGCACAGCCAACCATTGAAGCCCTCGAAGAAATTGCCACTGTGGAAGCCAAGTCAATGGATATTTTTAAGGTGGCGATTAGCAGATTCTCGATTTGAACGGGTGTCAGGGGTTATGGGGAGAAGGCAGGAGAATTGGGTTAAGGGAAAGATAGATCAGCCATGATTGAATGGCCGGGGCCTCACAGTGCCCGAGACCCGGGTTCGATCCTGACCTCGGGTGCTGTCTTTGTGGAGTTTGCACATTCTCCATGTGACCACGTGGGTTTCCTCCAGATGCTCCAGTTTCCTCCTACACCTCAAAGAGCTTGCGGGTTAATTGGCCTCAGTAAATTGCCCCTAGTGTGTAACAAGTGGGTGCAAAATGGTCGGCATGGACTTGATGAGCTGAATGATCCAAGTCTGCTCCTAGTAACTATAAACATGAACTTATGAAGAAGCTTCCCTTTTCCAGAACAAGGGGTCACAGTTTAAGGATATGGGGGAAGTCTTTTAGGACCGAGATGAGAAAAACATTTTTCACACAGAGAGTGGTGAATCTCTGGAATTCTCTGCCACAGAAGGTAGTTGAGGGCAGTTCATTGGCTATATTTAAGAGGGAGTTAGATGTGGCCCTTGTGGCTAAAAGTATCAGGGGGTATGGAGAGAAGGCAGGTACAGGATACTGAGTTGGATGATCAGCCATGATCATATTGAATGGCGGTGCAGGCTCGAAGGGCCGAATGGCCTACTCCTGCACCTAATTTCAATGTTTCTATGTTTCCTTTTCTCCAGAGATGCTCCCTGACCCGTTGAGTTACTCCTGCATTTTGTGGCTATCTTTGACACAAATCTTTCCTAGAACTTATGAAATCTGTGTATTGCAGTGTGGTCACCTTTCATCCTTCTAAACTTCAGAGATCAGAGGCTTAACCTATTCAGTCTCTTCAAAGATTGATCAACCATCCAGAAACTAGTCTGGTGAATCTTTCCCGCACTCCTTTGAGAGCAAGTAAATCAATCCATTCGACGGATGCTTTAAGGGCCTGTCCCACTTGGCGATTTTTTCGACGACTGCCAGCGTCATTGACTGACGTATCAGGTCACCTAAAAATTTGCGGCGTGATGCAGCGTGACGCAGCGTGATGCGGCGTGACGCGGCGTGATGCAGCGTGACGCGGCGTGATGCAGCATGACGCGGCGTGATGCAGCGTGACGCGGCGTGATGCAGCGTGACGCGGCGTGATGCAGCGTGACGCGGCGTGATGCAGCGTGACGCGGCGTGATGCAGCTTGACGCGGCGTGATGCAGCGTGACGCGGCGTGATGCAGCGTGACGCGGCGTGATGCAGCGTGACGCGGCGTGATGCAGCGTGACGCGGCGTGATGCAGCGTGACGCGGCGTGATGCAGCGTGACGCGGCGTGATGCAGCGTGACGCGGCGTGATGCAGCGTGACGCGGCGTGATGCAGCGTGACGCGGCGTGATGCAGCGTGACGCGGCGTGATGCAGCGTGACGCGGCGTGATGCAGCGTGACGCGGCGTGATGACGTGTTGACGCGGCGTGATGCAGCGTGACGCGGCGTGATGCAGCGTGACGTGGCGTGATGACGTGTTGACGCGCGGTGTTTTTTCAAGTGTCGCAACATTTTTTTGTCGCCGCTGGATTTTGAAATGTTCAAAATCTTTTGGCGACACTGATATGACGCCTGCAGTCACCGGCAGGCCCGTTAGAACAAGCCAATTCCAAATTGTCTTCCCGAGAGAACAGAAGTGAAGTGATAGGTTGCGTAGTTTCAAGATTGTCTACTGCAGATTTATTTTCATTCCACTTCTGATTAATTAATTTCCCCAGATGGCATAATAGTCGGGTGGGTTGGGATAGATTTAGAGGCTAAACCTTCTATATTGCTCTGGCTGTACTTTAAGCACAGTGCCCTCATTACAAAGCATGGAATCACCGAGTTACATAGCACAGAAACAGGCTCCTTGGCCAAACTCATCCATGCGAACAATGGCGTAGCGGCAGAGCTACTGCCTTACAGCGCCAGAGACCCTGGTTCGATCCTGACCACGGGTGCTGCCTGTACGTTCTCCCCATGTGGGATTTCCTCTGAGATCTTCAATTTCGCCCCACACTCCAACGATGTACAGGTTTGTAGGTTAATTGGCTTGGTGTGAATGTAAAATTGTCCCTAGTGTGTGTAGGGTATTGTGAATGTGCGGGGACCGCTGGTCGGTGGGGACTCGGTGGGCCGAAGGGCCAGTCTCCGCGCTGTATCTCTAAACTAAGCTAAACCGTTAGGGATTATTCAGGAGTTGTGAAATTTTGTGGATGTTTAGTTTAGAGATTCAGCATGGAAACAGGTCCTTCAGCCCAACTATTCCATGCTAAACCTACGACCATCCGTTCACTCAAGTTCTATGCTATCCCAATTTCCTATCCACCTCCTGCACACTAGGGGCAATTTACGAAGGCCAATTAATCTACATTATGACTTTGGGATGTGGGAGGAAAGTGGAGCATCTGGAGTAAACCCACACGGTCACAGGCAGAACGTACAATCTCCATACAGACAGCGCCCATAGTCAGCATCGAACCCACGTCTCTGTCGCTGTGAGGCAGCAACTCTACCGCTGCGCCACCGTGCCGCCCCTAATGATTCCACTTATTGCTCACAGGAATTTCGAGATATTGAATGCCTTCTGATCATCTTGTGTTTACAATCGGTCATTGATAGCTGGAGTGAGCTGGAGTGAAGGGATCAGTAAACACGGGCTCTGCAGGTTGAACCTTCCTGAACGCAATTTTATTGATCATTAATTTAGTGGTGACAGGAGAGATTTGCGACTGCTATTGATTAAGTCGTTTCACACATTCTCAACAGCAATCACAGAGAGAGCTCTGCTGAACAGAACTATTTTCATAGCTTAACCCCAAGTTCCATGATTTTTTTTCATCTAAAGTAGTGCTAATACCTCACAAAGCCACAACGACAATCTAAAGGTCACTGGCACATTAGTTTACTGCTTAATATTGTAGACACCAAGTACTGCAGATGCAGGTTTACCAACAAAAAAACAAAGTGGGCACCATGGTGGAACATTGGTAGAGTTGCTGCCTCACAGCGCCAGAGTCCCGGTTCGATCCTGACTGCGGGTGCTGTCTGTACTGAGTTTGTGAATTTTTACGTTCTCCCCGTGACCGGCGTTGCTTTTCACCGAAAGCTCCAGTTTTTTCCCACACTCCAAAAAGGTGCAGTTTTGTAGGTTAAAGACCGAAGATAGACACGAAATACTGGAGTAACTCAGAGGGACAGGCAGCGTCTCTGGAGAGAAGGAATGGGAAATATTTCATGTCGTGACCCTACTTCAGACCGATTGTAGGGGGGGGGGGGGGGGAGAAAGCTGGAAGAGAGGTGGAGGCAAGGAATAGCCTGGCAAGTGATAGGTGGATACAGGTGAGGGGGGTGTAATTGGAGGAAGGCCAGAGATGGAGTGAATGCACGGAGTCTTTGACCCAAAGAAGGGAAATCAAGAACCAGAAGACATAGGGTTAAGGTGAGGGGGGTAAGATCTATTAGGAACCTGAGGGGCAACTTGTTCACACGGTGGGTGTATGAGATATGTTCCCAGAGGAGGTAGTTGAGGCAGGTGCAATAACAACATTTAAAAGCCATTTGGATAAGTACATAGGTAGGAAAAGTTTCAAGGACGTGGGACAAATGCGAGCAGGTGGGACTATGTAGATTTGGTCAGCATGGCTAAATTGGGCCGAAGGGCCTGTTTCTGTGCTGTATGGCTCTATGAGATGAAAAGCCAAAAGGTTTAATTTAGTTTTTTTTGTTTGTGTTTTTAAAGATACAGCATGGAAACAGGCCCTTCAGCCTACCGAGTCCACTCTGCCCATCCATCACCTGGTCACACTAGTTCTATGTTATCCCACTTTCACATCTACTGCCTGCGCACCAGGGGAAATTTTACACAGACCAATTAACCTACAAACCAGCACGTCTTTGGGATGCGGGTGGAAACCGGTGCACCCATAGGGAATCTACACAGTGACAGGGAGAACGTGCAAACTCCACAAAGACAGCACCCGAGGTCCCTGGTCTCCGGTGCTGTGAGACAGCAGCTCCACCATCTGCGCCACTGTGCCGCCTAAGGAGAGAAATGCCATGAAAAGTGAAGCCAGATGATAGGTGGAAGGGGACAGGGGCGAGGATAATGAAAGAAGAGGCGCAATGCCAGTGTGGCACATTTGAGAGAGTTGAGAAGGGGGGGGGGGGAGTGCGGGGTGGTTAAGTCTCGATACTTAAAAAATGGAGAATTCACTTAATACTGTTAATCAAGAGTTGGCCAAGTGTAGAAGCTAATCACAAGTCTTGTTTACCAGCTAATTACTTCTCCCTTTACAGCAAACAGCATTCTCCACCACAAGGAAAGTGTCACGCAGACTCTAACCTCACATCAACCTCTCCCTTTTGCTGTTGTAACGCACCCTGTTAAAGTCACATTCATCATTGCCGAATCAATGCGCAAGACTCCTCGCCTCTCTCCACATCCCTCAAAATCTTTAATGTGCTCTCGTCAATATAATTGACTGAGTTGTGTTAAAATGCCTCAGTTGGAATAATTGCCGGTGCCCAGAGGGCGGAGTTCAGAGACTGTCTCAGGAGCACCACGACTAACGATAATTGTCTTCTCATTTGAGTTCATCCAGCAATGATTTTAATTCTTTCTGTCGGTTCTCAGCAGGGCTGTTTGTGGCCCTCATCGCACCAGCAGGCAGGCCCATTCACTGCCTGCCTCCCTTGAATTGAATGATTGTTTTGCCATTACTAAACGCCGTTGCTTTTTTTAGCAGCTGCTTTCTCTACAAATCCCGCTTATCGGACGGTTTCCTTTCCTCTGTGTTCCATTTATTTCATTTTGCAGGACCACTTATCGCACTCGGTGCTACTAGTTCCACCTGTGGTTTCCCCTTTATGCTTCATCGACTGCCTTAACTTTATCCCGTTCATTATTGCCTTAATTTCTTCTTCAGCTTTGCTCATTTTCTCCTTTCTCTCTGAAGAAGGGTTTCGGCCCGAAACGTTGCCTATTTCCTTCGCTCCATAGATGCTGCTGCACCCGCTGAGTTTCTCCAACACTTTTGTCTACCTTCCCCTTTCTCTCCCCCCCTCAAATTGAAACAGGGCTGGTTCTGCTTTTCTCATTGCCTGCTTCAAACCCTTTGCTTTATTGCTTGTAGCTACAGAATCATGCAGCACGGAAACAGGCCCTTCGGCCCATCTCGCCCATGCCAACCAAGATGCTCCATCTAGGCCTGCCCCATTTGCCTGCGTTTGGTCCATATCCTTCGAACCCTTTCCTATCCATATACCTGTCCAAATGTCACAAATATGTGTAGGGGGGCATGGTGGCACAGCAGTAGAGTTGTTACCTTACAGCGCCAGAGACCCGGGTTCGATCCTGACTGTGGGTGCTGTCTGTATGGAGTTCGTACGTTCTGCGTGGGTTTTCTCCGAGATCTTCGGTTTCCTCCCACACTACAATGATGTACAGGTTTGTAGTTTAATTGGCATGGTATAATTGTAAATTGTGCCTAGTGTGTAGGCTAGTGTTAGTGCGCAGGGATTGCTGGGCCTAAGGGCCTGCTTCCGCGCTGTATCTCTAAACTAACCTTAAGCATCCTCGTAAATCTTCTCTGCACCCTTTCCAGCTGAATGGCATCTTTCCAGCTCAAAGCCAAAGTACTTCTTCACAGAATGTACATTACCTCTGCCATTTTCTACTTATGGCAGTAATATGGGAAGAACTAAATCAAATGTGTTTCTCAAGCACAAAAAAAAATAATTCTGCAGAATGAAAATGGATTGCACGTAACTGCTTCACTGGACTCAAAAATGATTCAATTAATCACATAATTAAGCAGATAATTTCATGTGCACAATTTATTTGCTGAGACTGGGACTGCTGCCATGCTTCCATCTCTCAAATGCAAAGCAGTGCCTAACCCACGAGCATGCGACTCCATGCGGCAAGCGCGACCTAAAGGGCCTGTCCCACGAGCATGCGACTGCATGCGGCAAGCGCGACCAAACCAGAAGCGGGGGCCGCGCGGAGGTCGAGTGAGTGACATGAAGTTCGAGCGAAGTCCGCGGGAAGTTCGCGCGTGACGTCCGGCGTCGAGGCGGTGCGTACGGTGTCGAGGCGGCTACGGGCGGGCAGCCCGTTGCCGCGCAGAATTTTTGAACACGGTCAGTTTTTCGGAACCCTGCGCGATGTCGGGACCAGCTCCGCACAACTCCATACGGCACCGGCGATCGAAGTGGGACCGGCCCCGCGAGGCCGCACGGCTCAAGCGGCCACGTTAGGTCGCACTTGCCGCATGGAGTCGCATGCTCGTGGGACAGGCCCTTTAGGTCGCGCTTGCCGCATGGAATCGCATGCTCGTGGGACAGGCCCTTTATACGCCGCTATGAGAAGGATGTTGGTCTTCTAAACAAAGCATTTCCTCACTACCTTACTCTAGACTTTAGAGATACAGTGCAGAAACAGGCCCTTCGGCCCAATGAGCCCATGCCAACCAGCCCGTACACAAACACTATCCTACACACACCAGGGACAATTAAATTTTTTTTACTGAAGCCAATTCACCTATAAACCTGGAATGTGGGAGGAAACCAGAGCACTCGGGGAAAACCCACGCGGTCACGGGTAGAATGTACGATACGATACGATACAATACAATAGAACTTTATTCATCGAGGGAAATTGATCTGCCAACAGTCATAAAAACACAAAATATATGAAACATGAAATTAAAGTGACAAGTGGAAAGGCTTTACAGCTGCAAAGATTGGGATGGGGAGAGGGGGATGGGATGGGGGGAGGGGGGGAGGGGGGGAGGGGTGGGGAGGGGGAGTACAGACAGCACTGTAGTCAGGATCGACCCGGGTCTCTGGCGCTGTAAGGCAGCAACTCTACTGCTGCGCCATTGTGCTTGGTTAAGTCCCTCCTGGCCTTGCACTAAAGGAATGAAGCAATTGACACCACGTCATTAACCCATCTTTTTTGCAATTGATTTAAAATGATGAGCAAAATCGTCCTCATTTACAAATTCACAACAATGGCTTCCATATTATATTAGTGGTATATTTGTGGTACAGTAGATGGATCTTTTTATATTAGATTTATGGTTTCTGGTTTTGCAAATAATTGCTGTGCATTTAAACCTAATTCCCTGTAAAAGTGCAGCCAACATAATAATTAGTAGGTATGAACTGCAGATGCAGATGCAGATAGCCACGAAATGTTGGAGTAACTCAGCATGTCTGGCAGCACTGGCAGAGTGGTGAATCTGTGGAACTCTCTGCCACAGAAGGTAGTTGAGGCCAGTTCATTGGCTATATTTAAGAGGGAGTTAGATATGGCCCTTGTGACTAAAGGGATCAGGGGGTATGGAGAGAAGGCGGGTACCTGATACTGAGTTGGATGATCAGCCATGATCATATTGAATGGCGGTGCAGGCTCGAAGGGCCGAATGGCCTACTCCTGCACCTATTTTCTATGTTTCTATGTTTCTATCTGGATAGAAGGAATGGGTGATATTTCGGGTCGAGACACTCCTTCTGTCCCTTCACCCATTCATTCTCTCCAGAGATGCTGCCTGTTTAGCTGTGTTACGCTAGTGTGCCGCATTTTGTGTCTAAGACAGTAATTAATCTAGCTGCTTATTCTAGGAAGAGCCCCTTGCACGGAATCTAGGAATAATACGTTAACCTTCAATTAAAACATGTTTCACAATTCACCCGATTGTTTTGCAACTGAACTCTATCATGTTTGTACATTATTTACAATTGTCATTTTGCAGTTATAATTTGTACCATAAGTAAGTCCTCCCCATAACCAGCTGTTGTTTGTACATGAGCAAACCTGCTGAAATAATGCCACATATCCAGACGGATACAACTTACCAATTATTAAATATCTACTACTCACTTTGGGTGGCACGGTGGTGCAGCGGTAGAGTTGCTGCCTTAGAGCGCTTGCAACGCCGGAGATCCGGGTTCGATCCCGACTACGGGTGCTGTCTGTATGGAGTTTGTACGTTCTCTCTGAAACCGCGTGGGTTTTCTCCGAGATCTTCAGTTTCATCCCACATGATAAAAGGTTTGTAGGTTAATTGGCTTGGTATAAGTGTAAATTGTCCCTAGTATGTGTAGGGTGTTAATGTGCAGGGATCGATGGCCAGTGTGGACTCGGTGGGCCGAAGGGCCTGTTTCCGCGTGTATCTAAACTAAACTAAAGATTGTGCTCAATTTTGGTCACATCTATCTTCTATATTACTAAAAGTCTGTTCTTGACCGGTTTTGGCCATCTGTGCTGCGATTTCCGAGAGAACGCCGCCACCTAGAGCCGTCATTTTTGGCCACCTTGCTCAGAGCCTCCCTCCGCCGCATGTGTGCCGAGGATTTTTCCCGTCGATTAAAAATGACAGAGATATCAATGTTTTTACAAAATTCCCCTTTCTCTCTGCTGCCCCCGCTGGCGGCAGGGGGGAGGGACTATAAAACCAGGAAGTGGTGTGCCTCACTCTTCAAGATGGAGGAAGGCAGAGGGTCACATTTCTCTGAGCTGTGAATAACACTGAACACATGTCTACTCAAATGTATGTGCCCTTAGTGGTTCTAAAATGCTTGCAGAATGTGTCTATTGGTTCTAAAGCTTGCAAAAATAAATGTCTATTGATTCTAAAGCTTGCAAAAAGTGTTTCTATTGGTTCTAAAGCTTGCAAAAAGTGTTTCTATTGGTTCTAAAGCTTGCAAAAAATGTCTATTGGTTCTAAAGCTTGCAAAAAAATGTCTATTGGTTCTAAAGCTTGCAAAAAGTGTCTCTATTGGTTCTAAAGCTTGCAAAAAATGTCTATTGGTTCTAAAGCTTGCAAAAAATGTCTATTGGTTCTAAAGCTTGCAAAAAATGTCTATTGGTTCTAAAGCTAGCAAAAAGTGTCTCTATTGGTTCTAAAGCTTGCAAAAAATGTCTCTATTGGTTCTAAAGCTTGCAAAAAGTGTCTCTATTGTTTCTAAAGCTTGCAAAAAGTGTCTATTGGTTCTAAAGCTTGCAAAAAAATGTCTATTGGTTCTAAAATGATTCATACTAGCGCTCTAGAACGCCTCCCCCCTCCCCCGGTTGGCTTGGCTTGGGTGTGTCTTGAAATAGAAAGGCACTACTTACTGCAAATGGTGGCATGAAGTTGAAAGGCACTACTTACTGAAAATGGTGGCTTGGGAGCTTTGGCTTGAAGTTGAAAGGCACTACTTACTGCAAATGGTGGCTTGGGTGTGGCTTGAAGTTGAAAGACACCACTTACTGCAAATGATGGCTTGGGTGTGGCTTGGGTGTGGCTTGAAGTTGAAAGACACCACTTACTGCAAATGGTGGCATGGGAGCTTTGAAGTTGAAAGGCACCACTTACTGCAAATGATGGCTTGAAGTTGAAAGACACCACTTACTGCAAATGATGGCTTGGGTGTGGCTTGAAGTTGAAAGACACCACTTACTGCAAATGGTGGCATGAAGTTGAAAGGCACTACTTACTGCAAATGGTGGATTGGTTGCTTTGGCTTGAAGTTGAAAGGCACTACTTACTGCAAATGGTGGGTTGGGTGTGGCTTGAAGTTGAAAGGCACTACTTACTGCATATGGGGGGCGTGGGTGCATTGGCCTGAAGTTGAAAGGCACTACTTACTGCAAATTGAGGCTTGAAGTTGAAAGGCACTACTTACTGCAAATGGTGGCATGAAGTTGAAAGACACTACTTACTGCAAATGGTGGCTTGGGTGTTTTGGCTTGAAGTTGAAAGCACTACTTACTGCAAATGGTGGCTTGGGAGCTTTGGTTTGAAGTTGAAAGGCACTATTACTGCAAATGGTGGCTTGGTTGCTTTGGCTTGAAGTTGAAAGGCACTACTTACTGCAAATGGTGGCTTGGGTGTGACTTGGGTGTGGCTTGAAGTTGAAAGACACCACTTACTGCAAATGATGGCTTGGGTGTGACTTGGGTGTGGCTTGAAGTTGAAAGGCACCACTTATTGCAAATGGTGGCATGAAGGTGAAAGGCACTACTTACTGAAAATGGTGGCTTGGGAGCTTTGGCTTGAAGTTGAAAGGCACTATTACTGCAAATGGTGGCTTGGTTGCTTTGGCTTGAAGTTGAAAGGCACTACTTACTGCAAATGGTGGCTTGGGTGTGGCTTGAAGTTGAAAGATACCACTTACTGCAAATGATGGCTTGGGTGTGGCTTGAAGTTGAAAGACACTACTTACTGCAAATGGTGGCATGAAGTTGAAAGGCACTACTTACTGCAAATGGTGGCTTGGAAGCTTTGGCTTGAAGTTGAAAGGCACTATTACTGCAAATTGTGGCTTGAAGTTGAAAGACACCACTTACTGCAAATGGTGGCATGAAGTTGAAAGGCACTACTTACTGCAAATGGTGGCTTGGAAGCTTTGGCTTGAAGTTGAAAGGCACTATTACTGCAACTGGTGGCTTGGTTGCTTTGGCTTGAAGTTGAAAGACACCACTTACTGCAAATGGTGGCATGAAGTTGAAAGGCACTAACTGCAAATGGTGGCTTGGGTGCTTTGGCTTGAAGTTAAAAGGCACTACTGTAAATGCACTTACTTCCTGTTTGCACTGTATATTGATTTTAGATAAAACGCTACCACTTACGGCTGTGATTTTTGGCCATCTTACTCAATCCGCCTCCGCTGAGCAGATGCAGAGAATTCTTCCCATCAATGAAAAATAAAAGTGTTATTAGTTTTTTTTTAAAAGTTGAGAATCTCTCTCCTGTCAATCACTCCATGAAAGCCACACCTTTTCCGGTGGGGGGGGGGGGTTCTAAAACCCGGAAATGTGAGTGTAGCTCAGTCTCTGCAAGATGGAGGAGGGAGAGGTCATGACTCGCTGTCTTTAGTGGCTTTGCACCCTACTTCAAATGGTATGAAACTGCACTTGAATTTGGTGGCCTTGCACCCTGCTAGAAGTGGTAAGAAACTGCACTTGAATTTGGTGGCCTTATACCCTGCTTGAAATAGAATTTCAAGGATTAGCCGTGAGTCAACTACCAGCCCACCAGCCGTGAGTGAGTGAATTGCCAGCACAACAGGCTTGATTGACTGAGACGCCAGGCCAAGAATCCATTTGCCGCACAATTTGCATACTAGCCCTCTGGAAACCAGTCCCTTCAGCCCACAACACCCATACTAGCACTCCAAAAAGCCCCCCCCCCCCCCCCCCCCCCGCAACTGGCCACCAATATTAGAATTGGTGGAGAGGTGGAATATTGCGTTGGATGACCAGCCCTCCTGTGTGATGCTGGGACCCAATGGGTCCCACTTAGTCTAGTAGAAACATAGAAACATAGAAAATAGGTGCAGGAGTAGGCCATTCGGCTCTTCGAGCCTGCACCGCCATTCAATATGATCATGGCTGATCATCCAATTCAGTATCCTGTACCTGCCTTCTCTCCATACCCCCTGATCCCTTTAGCCACAAGCCATAGGAAAGGTGCCATTAAGCTGGAAAGAGCGCGGAGAAGATTTACAAGGTTGTTGCTAAGACTCGAAGGGCCTGAGCTATAAGGAGCGATTGGGCAGAATAGGACTTAATACCTTGAAGCACAGAAAGCTGAGATGTGATCTTATAGTGTTGTATAAAATCAGGGGAATAGACAGGATGAATACACAGGGTAGGTGAATAAAAGGGTAGGTGAATCAAAAACTAGAGGACAAGGATTTAAGGCGAGAGGGGAAAGATTTAATAGGAACTTGAGGGGCAACCTCTTTACGCAATGGGTGGAACGAGCTGCCAGATGAAGTAGACACAAAATGCTGGAGTAACTCAGCAGGTCAGGCAGCATCTCTGGAGAACATTTTAGGTGATGTTTTGGGTCACGGCTCTTCTTCAGACTGAGGGTCAGAGGCATCGATGACTCGGAAAAGTGGAGCCCACAATGGTCTATTGTTGGCAAAGGAGATCCATTATTGCCAGAGGAAGTAATTGAGGGGGTACAATAACAACATTTAAAAGACATTTGGACAGGTAGGTGGATTTGAAAGGTTTAGCAGGATACGGGCTAGTTGTGGGCAATTGGAATTACATTGGACAGGCTAGTCTTGGGCAAATGTATTACCTTGAGAATTATCTTGCATGAAATATCTAGGTCGGCATGGATGAGTTGGGCTGAAGGGCCTGTGTCCGTCCTGTATGAACCTTCAACCCAACTGCTTTTATAATATTTACTGGTTAATTATTACTGACTGCTACTGCAATTCTACAAGCATTGCTCTATAATTTTGCTTTATTGCAAAGGTGGTTGAACTGATATTGCATTTAGTCTGTTCAGATGCTGCATTAAATAATGTAACATCTAATGTACCATCCAAAGCGGATGAGGAAGATTGATACTCCGAGAGCATTAGATAAGGAATTTTAACTCTTGTGGAGAAAGTGAAAATAACAGTCCATGAATGACCATTTATGATATCTTCTTTCTACTATGAACGATAATATTCAAGAAGATAGCAAAGAGCCAAAGGAATGGTTATTGTTTTTTTTTTATGCTGTTTGTAGCATTAAATTGAAATTGTCTTTAGACTTTAGAGATAGAACGTGGAAACAGGCCCTTCGGCCCACCAAGTCCATGCCGAATGCCAATCCCCGTATACTAGCACTTTCCTACACACTAGGGACAATTTACAATTTTACCAAAAGCCAAATTGACCAACAAACCCCATGACTTTGGAATGTGGGAGAAAACCAGAGATCCCGGAGAAAACCCACGTGGAACGTACAAACTCCGCACAGTCAACAGCCATCGTCAGGATCAAACCCGGGTCTCTGGCGCTGTAAGGCAGCAACGTTACAGCTGCGCTACTCTGCCGCCCCCATTTTTGAACCATACTTTTTATTGAAGGATTATTCGGTGTTTGTGGTGGCAGCAGAGGTGTGAAAAGCAAATATCTGTTTGATTTGTGTGTGTTGCAGACAGAACAGTTCTACATTGTGGTCACAGGAGATAGCAGGAGCATGAAACCACCGTGACCCTTGCTTCATCATAGAAACGTAGAAACATAGAAAATGGGTGCAGAAGTCGATCATTCGGCACTTCGAGCCAGCACCGCCATTCAATATGATCATGGCTGATCATCCAAAATCAGTACCCCATTCTTACTTTCTCCCCATATCCCTTGATTCCGTTAGCCCTAAGAGCGATATCTAACTCTCTCTTGAATACATCCAGTGAATTGGCCTCCACTGCCTTCTGTGGCAGAGAATTCCACAGATTCACAACTCTCTGCTTGAAAAAGATTTTCCTCATCTTAGTCCTAAATTGCCTACCCCTTATTCATAAACTGTGACCTCTGGTTCTGGACTCCCCCAACATTGGGAACATCTTTCCTGCATCTAGACTGTCCAATCCCTTAAGAATTTGATATGTTTCTATAAGATCTTGTAGATGTTTCTATAAGACATGGGTCAAAAACATGGGTAAATGGGACTAGCTTAGATGGGGTATCTTGGTCAGCATGGACGAGTAGGGTGGAAGGGTCTGTTGACTCCAACAGGTGTTTTAAATACTACAAAGAACTTTAAAGCACATTGAATACTTGTAAAATGGCAGTAACAGTCAGTAATAATTTATCAGTAACTATTATAAAAGTAGTTTGGTCGAAGGGCTTGTAGGGGTCCATGACTCTAAATGCAGATAAAGTCCAATTTGAATTCACAAAATAAAAACAGTGCATAATATTATAATATTCAAAATGCACCAAAGGGTGTCAAAGGTTATGAATGAATGAATACGTTTATTGGCCAAGTATTCACATACAAGGAATTTGCCTTGGTGCTCCGCCCGCAAGTGACAACATGACATACAGTGACATTTGCGAATGATACATAAAACATTAAACATTAATAATAAAACATTATTGATTAAACATGTGAACTAAATAAAATACCAGAGCAAAAGGAGGCTACAGATTTTTGGTTATTGAGTAGAGCTACTGCTCGCGGGGAAAAAAGCTATGGGGAGGATAATGGGGTTAAGAGGGAGAGAGAGATAGATCAGCCATGATTTAATGGTGGAGTAGACTTGATGGGCCGAATGGCCTACTTCTACTCCTGTTACCTATGACCTTATGTAGTGGGATAACATGGACCCTATTGTGAACAGGTGATCAACGGTCAGCATGGACTCGGTGGGCCTAATGGCCTGTTTCCATGCTGGATCTCTAAACTGTAAACTCTAAACTCAATTAGTGCTGTCAGTTTTGAAACCTTGACCAGTACGCACCTGGTCGGACAATGCTATGAATGTTCACCTGGTCTTTGCTTGCCATTTTGTCACCAGAGTGCCAGCCCTTGTCCCGCATAGAATAATTGATTGAACTGTGAAAGTTTGTTTCTTAAAAAGCAGATAGCAACAAACGTTGAAGGTAGACCATGGCAATCTTTAATTGATTCGTCAGACAGAAGTGGCAATAGATCTACAATGAACACAAACGTTGCTCAGTGTTTCTTGTGCTCCCACTCACAGAACAAAAGAGAGTTAGCACAATTATACATTTTTCTTATCAGTAAAACACTCCTACCAAGTCTGAATATGGCATGACTGAAAGATTCTGTAGCCTTTCACAATATGGGAAAGCTGGGTCCAAACCAAGCTCATCCAATGACAAGTTATTAATTATCTCTGGGGCTTCCGCTATTTTTTTCAATCTTGGCTTCTTTATGGTCTTGAAGAAGCACTGCAGGATTCCATCTTAATGTCTTTATTGAAAAGACAACCTGTCCTCCATATTGTGTCCCATATAATTTACAATGTCATTCAGACTTTGGCCATTCTTTTTTTCTACTAGTCCATGCTTTTGTAGAAGAACGACTCCATTTTAGATTTAACTATTAGATTTGACTATTAGCTCTTTCAGAACAAAAGATACAGCATGGAAGCAGGCACACCGAGTCCATGCTGACCATCAATCACCCATTCACACCAGTTCCATGTTGTCCCTCTTTCTCATCTGCCCACTGGACATTAGGGACAATTTGCAGAAGCCAATTAAACTATCAACCTGTACCGAAGATTGACACAAAAATGCCAGAGTAACTCAACGGTTAAGGCAGCATCTCTGAAGAAAAGGAATAGGCGATGTTTTGGGTCATGACCCTTCTTCAGACTGAGTGTCGGGGAGAAGGAAACTAGAGATGGGAAAATGAACTGGCAGGACGTCTAGGGGGTGGGGAATGGTTGGAAAGAGAGAGGAAAGCAAGGGTTACTTGAAATTAGAGAGATCAATACTCTTACCTTTGGGTTGTAAGCTGGCCAAGCGAAACATGAGGAACTTGTAGTTATTGGGATGTGAGAGGAAACTGGAGTACCCGGAGGAATCCCTCACGCAGTCACAGGGAGAACATGCAAACTCCACATGGACACACAGATAATATCTCAAGAACAAAATTTTACAGCACTCATCTACCATCCAGTTGCTTATGTTTCATTAAATAAATAATGTGGAATATCTTGCTTTATAAATTAGCTTTATAACAATAATGGTTAAAGTCATATCACATTTAGTCAATAGAGCTATTATATTAAATTATGTAGACTGCAATCTTAATATCAGATAGTGCATAGCAAGTAACACCGCACCATCTCAAGGATGTTAGCAATCAATGGACACAATAGCATTTTTGTTTTTGTTTTTGCAGTTCATGTTTTTATTAATGGCTGAGCTCAATTTTGATTATTTAAAGAGCATCCCACTACATGTGGAAAGGGTGCAGGTTAGATTTACGAGGGTGTTGCCAGGACTCGAGTGTCTGAGCTATAGGGAGAGGTTGAGCAGGCTGGGACTCTATTCCTTGGAGCGCAGGAGGATGAGGGGTGATCTTATAGAGGTATACAAAATCATGAGAGGAATAGATCGGGTAGACGCACAGAGTCTCTTGCCCAGAGTAGGGGAATCGAGGACCAGAGGGCATAGGTTTAAGGTGAAGGGAGAAAGATTTAATAGGAATTTGAGCGGTAACTTCTTCACACAAAGGTTGATGGGTGTATGGAACGAGCTGCCGGAGGAGGTAATAGGCAATAGACAATAGGTGCAGGAGTAGGCCATTCGGCCCTTTGAGCCAGCACCGCCATTCAATGTGATCATGGCTGATCATCCCCAATCAGTACCCCGTTCCTGCCCTCTCCCCATATCCCCTGACTCCGCTATTTTTAAGAGCTCTATAGAAACAATAGACAATAGGAATAGACAATAGACAATAGGAGTTGAGGAAGGGATTATTGCAACGTTTAAGATGAAAAATTGGACAGGTATGAAGATAGGACAGGTTTAGAGGGATATGGGTCAAATGCAGGCACGTGGGACTAGTGTAGATGGGACATGTTGGTTGGTGTGGGCAAGTTGGGTTGGGGTCTGTTTCCACACTCTATGACTCTATGCATTCTCCTGAGAGTCTCACTGGTAAATCAGGATCAGGACACATTGGAAGCCAGCGGCCCAGAGGCTAAAGGGGACGTATAATTTCAACGTAGGGAATTCACGGGGAAATACTGAAACTCATCTTTGATGCCGGAAAAGGATTGCGATTGAAAGACACTGCCTGAAACAGGCCCTTCAGCCCACCAAGTTCATGCTGACCATCAATCACCCACCCGTTCACACTAGTTCTATGCTCTCCCACTTTCTCATCCACTCCCTGCACACAAGAGGGAATTTACAGAGTCAAATCAACTTACAAACCTGCACGTCTTGGCGAAGTGAGGGGAAACTGGAGCACCCAGAGGAAACCCATGTGGTCACAGGAAGTACGAGCAAACTCCACAAAGACAGCACCTGAGGTCAGGATCGTACAGAAGACATACAAGTTTGTAGGTTAGATGGCATGGTATAAATGTAACATTTTCCCTAGTGTGTGCGGGATAGATATTTTGTGTGCGGGGATCGCTGGTCGGCGCGGCCTCGGTGGGCTGAAAGGCCTGTTTCCACGCTGTATCTCTAAACTAAACTAAACTAAAAACGTAGTCTCAGGCACTGTGACTCTATCTCAGGCAGCAGCTCTATCTATCATGGGCGCCAACAGAAACTAAGTTAGAACTACATGTAAAGGAATGTTTGAATATGACAAAGGAAAAGACTACAAAAAGTAGTAAACACTGCCCACTCCATCATCGGCTCTGACCTTCCTTCCATCGAGGGGATCTATCACAGTCGCTGCCTCAAAAAGGCTGGCAGTATCATCAAAGACCCACAACATCCTGGCCACACACTCATCTCCCTGCTACCTTCAGGTAGAAGGTACAGGAGCCTGAAGACTGCAACAACCAGGTTCAGGAATAGCTACTTCCCCACAGCCATCAGGCTATTAAACCTGGCTCGGACAAAACTCTGATTATTAATAACCCATTATCTGTTATTTGCACTTTATCATTTTATTTATTCATGTGTGTATATATTTATTGTAATATAATCCCTGGTGTATTAAACAAGCATGATCAATTAAACGTTCCTTGTTTATCTCCTGATAGAGTAATAACTACAACGAAAGTCAGGCTAAATTTAATAATAAGAAATTGAGGATCATCTTGTCAGTCAAATGTTATGCTCAATAACTTAAACCATGTGGGAATCCACTTATTTAATGAAGTTGTGATTCTATTACCATTCAAGTTTGAGATATAATGGCCAATAAATGTCTGAAAAATAAGCAGCACAGCAGGGATTATACTTTGGTGCGTGCAAAGCTACGTAAATATCAATTTATTAAACCAAGGAGATTATAATAATTGTTTTAACAAGGCATTTTTATTCAATCTAGCAGAATAAGACGCTAAGACTTGCCTATTTATTTTTGAATTATTGTGTATTGCAAATAGTTATCACACAATGTTTAACCAAATGGTTTATACCTGAAGAAGGGGGGGCATGATGGCGCAGCGGTAGAGTTGCTGCCTTCCACTGCCAGAGACCTGGTTCGATCCTGACTACAGGTGCTGCCTGCACGGAGTTTGTACGTTCTCCCTGTGACCACGTGGGGTTTTCTCCAGGAGCTCCGGTTTCCTCCCACATTCCAAAGATACGCAGGTTTGTAGGTTAATTGGCTTCAATAAATTGTCCCCAGTGTGTAGGATAGAACTAGTGTGCGGGTGATCGCAGGTCGGCAATGACTTGGTGGGACAAAGGGCCTGTTTCCATGCTGTACCTCCAAACTAAACAAACCTAAACTAAACTGCATTTGTTTAATTTAGTTTAGAGATACAGCGCGGAAATAGGCCTTTCGGCCCACGCCGACCAGCGATCACCCCGCACACTAGTCCTATCCTGCACACTAAGGACAATTTATGATTTTTACCGAAGCCAATTAACCTACAAACTTATACGTCTTTGGAGTGTGGGAGGAAACGAGCACCCAGAGAAAACCCACATGATGACAGGAACAACATATAAACTCCGTCCAGACGGCACCCGTAGTCAGGATCGAACCCGTGTCTCTGGCGCTGTAAGACAGCAACTCTACTGCTGCGCCACCATTTTAGGAGATATGGTGATGATATTGCCACCGAGTGTCAAGGGTAGGTTTAGATGACGTGTTGTTTTTCTGCTGGCAACATTGCTTCCACATTCCGGAAGCTTCCTTCTTTTAAGCATCATTATGAATGGAACCTTAGAAACAATCCGTTTCGAGCCATCTTAAAACTATCAAGCAGCACTCAAGTTATCAAGATGGCTTTAGGCCTACCATGACTGTGTGAACTTGCATCAGTTAATTCTGCTTTAATGATCAGTTTCAGTGAGCCAGGCAGAAAAGAACATGGAATTAAAGGGTGTCGGAAAGCTCTCAGTAATTTACTGCTATGACTGCAGAAACCATATAAAATGTGACAGGGAAAAAGCAGATACAAATACCGACTGCTGCGTGCAGAACTTTTAACCTGAAAAGAGCAAGCTCTGTTTCCCAAAGTGTAACTTCAGGCCTTGTCCAATGCACAAGTATAAATTATTCAAAGAAATGTTATGGTGAGGTAGTTGAGGCAGGGACTATAGCAACGTTTAAGAAACATTTAGACAGATACAAGGATAGGACAGGTTGAGAGAGAGATACGGGCCAAACGCAAGCAGGTGGGACTTGTGTAGATGGGACATGTTGGTCGGTGTGGGCAAGTTGGGCCGAAGGGCCTATTTCCATGGGCTGTATAACTCTATGACTCCATGACTCTGAAATTATATTGAACAGATTTATGAAATAAAATCTGGATGTAAAGCACTGAGATAGGTCACCGATTCCAGCAGTGATATTTGAACATTCTAGGGTAAATAGCCTTACACTTGGGCCCTTGCCACATGAACGAGAAGCCTTTCCGAGGTGCCGTGGCCACGGAACCGTGTACCTGCAAGGGGGACACAAAGGCTCGGCGGACCACGGCCTTCCGAGGGACGTCGTTAGGCCCGGACACTTCTCATTCCTCGAAGACTAGAGAAGCCGTTGAGGAGGAAGCCACTGGAGACGTCGGACGTGAGAAGCATGGGCCGGAAGGAGGGTGAACCGGGGCAATACCTCCAGTGCCTTCAAGGTCGGCTACAGGAGGCACCCCCGGGACATAAAGATGGCGAGCAGAGGAGAGGAGAGGGAGGTCAGTTCGTGGGCCGAGCCAGTCGAGGGCGATGGCGGAAAGCCCTGCAGCAGCCTGGGGCTCGCCTGGATCAGGAGCCGCTCCAGTAGTCCGAGCGTGTGTGGACTTTGGAAATGGCATCAAAACATGGCCGCCAGGGGAGCAAGGTGGCGCAGCGGCAGAGTTGCTGCCTTACAGCGCTTGCAGCGCCGGAGACCCGGGTCGATCCCCGCTACAGGTGCTGTGGCCCTGGGGTGGAACCTTCTCCAAGACAGACGTGAAGCTCACCGTTTGACCTGTTTTTACAAAATGTTAAATAATCAGCTCGGCATAGATTACAAGACCCACACCAAACCCAAACCAATTAGGAGCAGACGAGGGCATTCGATCCAATTTGTGATCCCAGCTACAAAGACAGATGTATACAGCAATTCGTTCTTCCCCCGCACAATTAAAGTATGGAATAATCTCCACCCTACTATAGTTACCCAACCAGATGCAATTAAATTTAAAGTAGCTCTTTCTTCCCAATAACCCTTTCTAGCTTAAGCCCTCCCTTCACCACTTCCAGTTTAAATTCCAGTTGGAATATTTTGGAGAACCAAGAAACCAAGAACCAAGAACCAAGACCGTGTGGGTTTTCCCCAGGTGCTCCGGTTTCCTCCCACACTCCAAAGACGTTCAGTTATGTAAATTAATTGGAACGATTATAATTGTAAATTGTCACTAGTGTGTGTAGGTTAGTGTTAGTGTGGGGGTATCGCTCGTCG
Organism: Amblyraja radiata; assembly: GCF_010909765.2. Classification (NCBI taxonomy): domain Eukaryota; kingdom Metazoa; phylum Chordata; class Chondrichthyes; order Rajiformes; family Rajidae; genus Amblyraja; species Amblyraja radiata. The sequence continues at coordinate 9,386,697 of NC_045966.1, read as the reverse complement.
GTGCAGACTCGGTGGGCCGAAGGGCCTGTTTCCACACTGTATCTCTAAACTAAACTAATCTATGTATCAATGTGCAGTTGCACATGTGACAAAGTCTGAAGAAAGATCTTGAGTTGAAGCGTCACCCATTCCCTCTCTCCACAGATGCTGCCTGTCCCGCCCGCTGAGTTACTCCAGCATTTTATGTCTATCTTTTAGCGCCATTGTACCATTGATTGTAGAGAGTGGCAGACACATAGATTCATTCCCAGAAGCCATGCCCTGCCCAACCAAGCAGAGAGATAGTTTCACCACACTGTTTAATTGCCCTGGGACGATTATTGACGTTAAGGCTGCAAAATAAATGCATGCGCTGCGACTAGGAACAATGAATTGAGATTATCTGTTCCCGACTGGGAAATAAAACCCCATAGGCGAGGGATTTAGATTCAGAGCAGCAGGCTCCGAGATAGCAATATAAAGGTCAAAAGTAATATCTTTTAAAAGGTTAGAATATTGAATGTTCAAAGATTTACAAGATTTACAAGATTTACAAGACAACTCAAGCCACAAAATGCTGGAGTAACTCAGCGGAACAGGCAGCATCTCCGGAGAGAAGGAATGGGTGACGTTTCGGGTCAAGACCCTTCTTCATCCTGGAAGAAGGGTCTCGACCAGAAACGTCACCCATTCCTTCTCTCCAGAGATGCTGCCTGTCCCACTGAGTTACTCCAGCATTTTGTGTCTACCTTCGGTTTAAACCAGCATCTGCAGTTCCTTCCTACGCAACAAAGTCCACTGTGACTAGCTGGCTCTGTAATGGAAGGCCCTCCAAATACACAGAGAAAGTAGAACTGTACGGCATAGGAACAGACCCTTCGGCCCATCATGCCAGTGCTGAACTTGATGACCAACTAGTCTGTTTGTGTGTGATCTTTATCAATTCCTTGTATATATATATGTGCCTGCTTAAATGCCTCAAAAATGCCACCATCACAACCGTTGCTCCCATCATTCCTGGCTGGATGTGCCAGGCATCTACCAAACTTGTCCGACACTTCCCCTTCAAACTTTTCCCATTAAAGCTACACCCTCTAGCATTGAGCTCCATCCAATTCATGCTTCTCATAATTGTGTACACTTCTATCAGGTTTGGGATGGCACAGTGGCACAGCGGTAGAGTTGCTGCCTTACAGCGCCAGAGACACGGGTTCGATCCTGACTACGGGTGCTGTCAGTACAGAGTTTGTACGTTCCCCATGTGACCACGTGGGTTTTCTCCGGGTGCTCTGGTTTCCTCCCACACTCCAATGATGTACAGGGTTTGTAGGTTAATTGGCTTCCGTAAAATTGCAAATTATCCCTAGCATGAAGGATAGCGCTAGTGTACGTGGTGATCGCTAGACGGCATGGACTCAGTAGGCTGAAGGGCCTGTTTCCATGCTGTATCTCTAAAGTCTTCCTTCAGCCTCCCGTGCTCCAGAGAAAACAATCCCAATGTACCAACTCATCCTATAAGCAATACCCTGTAATCCAGACAGCATCTGGTGAACCTCTTCCACACCCTCGTCAAAGCCTCCACATCCATCTCGGAATGGTGTGACCAACAATACTGGCCTAACCAAAGTTCTTTAAAGGTTCGACATGACTTCCTGAATCTTATACTCAAGGCCACAAGTGGCGAGTATACTGTATGTATACTGTACCACTCTGTCTATGTGTGTTGCCGCTTGCAGGGAGCTCCGGACTTGGTCCCCAAGATCCCTCTGTACGTCTATGCTGTCAAGAAACTTGCCATTAACTGCAGTCTTTCCCCTTACATTCCATCTCCCATTATGCAACACCTCACACTTGCTCAGATTAAACTCCTTAATTCATAAGTGATGGGAGTAGAAGTCAAGTCAAGTCTATTCGTCACATACACATCCGAGATGTGCAGTGAAATGAAAAGTGGCAATGCTTGCGGATTTGTGCAAAAACTACAAAACAGGATGGAACTGAATCACATATTCACAATACTACATATTTGTGGGAGGAAAAAAAAGAGAAAAACCGGCAATTTTAAAAAGACACCACACAACAGTAGATTGGCATAGTACAGTTAATCCCTGGTGATATACAGTCCTAATGGCCTCTGGGAAGAAACTCCTTCTTATCCTCTCCGTTTTCACAGCATGGCAACGGAGGCGTTTGCCTGACCGTAGCAGCTGGAACAGTCCATTGCTGGGGTGGAAGGGGTCTCCCATGATCTTGTTGATCTTGTTAGAATTAGGCCATTCGGCCCATCGAGTCACCTCCACCATTCAATCATGGCTGATCTATCACTCCCTCTCAACCCCATTCTCCTGCCTCCTCCCCATAACCTTTGAATAATTCATCTGCCATTTCCCCACCAACACCTGTAACTGATTCATGTCCTGCTGTAACCTTTAACAGCCACCCACACTGTGTTTGCAACTCCATCAGTTTTTGTGCCCTATTTTTTGATTGTTCTGCTGGTAGAAATAGACTCTTGCTCTTTATCATATTTAGATCCATCATAATTGCACGCCATTGAATTATATTTTTCCTCAGCCTCCACTGTTACACAGAAAACAATTGTATCTTATTCAGTCTTTGATTACTGCAAACACTTTGTTCTGCCAACATTCTTGCAGATTTATTTTGCATCTTCTTTTGATCCATTATGATCTCTCAGGTTATGACCATCGTCAATATATAGTTAAGTGGTGTTATTATATTTTCCTCTCTTATACACCGTGCCACAGTTCATTATTCACAATTGTAATAAAAAGCTGCACAAGGCTTCACAAGTTGCAACTCTTCAATCCTTCTGCCTCTCACCTTTTACTTCAATCCTTGCCCTTTATTCCAACCATCCGCTGATCAAAAACACCCCTCGCCCGTGTCCACCCATTACATGCCACGCTCTGCCCTGCCTCTCCTCTCTCCCCGCTTTCTTCCCCTTCCCCTACCATCAGTCCGAAGAAGGGTCCCGGCCCGAAACATCATCTATCCATGTTCTCCAGAGATGCTGCCTGGCCCGTTGAGCTTACGAGTCCTTTTACGCCACAGTTCATGTTGGATAGCCACCCGCCTGCCTTTTTAACCACATTATTGACCTTTAAATATGTTTGAATGTTCTCAATCCTTCCGCACCTCCCAGTATCCTATCTTTTGTTATATACACCATTGCTGAACTTGCATTACTTCGTATCTTCAGTTTAATTTTAGTTCAGTTTCGAAATACAGCGTGGAAACAGGCCCTTCAGCCCACTGAGTCCGTGATGACCAACAATCACCCGCACACTGGTTCTGCGTTATACCCACTGTCACATCCTACACACTAGAGGCAATTTACAGAAGCCCATTAACTTACAAACCTGTACGTCTTTGGAGTGTGGGATGAGGCTTGAGCACCCGTGTAAAACCCACGCAGTCACACAGGGAGAACGGACAAACTCCGTACAGACAGCACAGCACCCATAGTCAGGATCGAACCTGGGTCTCTGCCACCGTGAGGCAGCAACTCTACCGCTGCGCCACCGTGCCACCCTGCTTCTGGACAAAATTTAATTCACCACTTTCCTACACAATAAACCTATCCATTGGCACCCTCTAGTCTAGTGCCATCACATAAGGGTGGGGAGAAAGACTAAAAGACACAAACATGGTGCTATCTTCCAGTGGCGCATATACCGGCTTTATCGCAGGAGAGATGAAACAATCAGTGGAGAATCACCTCTATGCAAGTCGCCACAACAGTAGTGAGTTTCAACTGATAAGCCAACGCTGCTGCTTTCTATTAATTTGATTAATATGGGTGTATTATGAGGAGAAGGCAGATTGGGGGTTGGAGGGAAAGATAGATCAGCTATGATTGAACTGTGGAGTAGTCTTGATGGGCCGAATAGCCTGATGCTGCTGCTCCTATCACATATTAACTCATGAACTGGACTACTGTCCCTAGAGGTGTAGGGGACACCATTCACCGTCACTATACAAGGAGCAAGCATGCAGCAGGTTCCAGAGAGGTAGAGTTGGAGGGAGCAGGTCGGCCATGGGAACAGAAGGCTGTGGAGGCCAGGTCAATGGATATTTTTAAGGCGGAGATTGATAGATTCTTGATTAGTACGGGTGACAGGGGTTATGGGGAGAAGGCAGGGGAATCCTTGGTCCAGAACAAGGGGGTCACAGTTTAAGGATAAGGGGGAAATCTTTTAGGACTGAGATGAGAAAAACATTTTTTACACAGAGAGTGGTGAATCTGTGGAATTATCTGCCACAGAATGTAGTTGAGGCCAGTTCATTGGCTATATTTAAGAGGGAGTTAGATGTGGCCCTTGTGGCTAAAGGGATCAGGGGGTATGGAGAGAAAGCAGGTACAGGATACTGAGTTGGATGATCAGCCATGATCATATTGAATGGCGGTGCAGGCTCGAAGGGCCGAATGGCCTACTCCTGCACCTATTTTCTATGTTTCTATGTTTCTATGAATGAGGTTAGGAGGGAGAGATAGATCAGCCATGATTGAATGGCAGAGTAGACTTGACGGGCCGAATGGCCTAATTCAGCTCCTATCACTTGGGGCGACAGATGGCACAATGGGCTAAGTGTTCGGCTGGCGACCGGAAGGTAGCCGGTTCGAATCCCACTTGGAGTGCATACTGTCGTTGTGTCCTTGGGCAAGACACTTCACCCACCTTTGCCTGTGTGTGAATGTGTGTGAATGTGTGTGAATGTGTGTGAGTGATTGGTGGTGGTCGGAGGGGCCGTAGGCACAGAATGGCAGCCACTCTTCCGTCAGTCTGCCCCAGGGCAGCTGTGGCTACAGAAGTAGCTTACCACCACCGAGTGTGACTGAGGAATGAATGAATAATGCGATGTAAAGCGCCTTGAGTATTAGAAAGGCGCTATATAAATCCCATCCATTATTATTATTATTTATCACTTATAATGTAAAACTCTGCCGTTCTCCGTTGCCACATTGCTCTGTTCCACAGCGATGTGCTCGTTAGCAGGACTTGGTTTTACCGACTTCAGGGATATCTTTGTATCTATTATAAAATGCACTAATCTCGTTGTGACAAGTATCACCCAAGTGTATGCTGCACCGTGGCATGCTGATTGTTGAGTGACACTTTGCTGCCTTCATGAAGACTCAAACCTGCGAGCCATCTGGTACCGAACTTGGCATCATTTCAGCGAGGGAGCCTGTTTATCGTTTTAAACAGAGAAGGTTTTTATTTCCTGTAACTTTTAAAGCAGACGTGGCTGTTTTTGTTTCTGGATCTGATGGCTGAGCCAGTAAACAGTCCCGCAGAGCATGCCAGTGAAAATAACAGCCGATAATTCATTCAGCTCCCTCTCTGCGCGACAGGTAGGCATTAATAAAGTCGTAATGCATTCGTAAATATTGACTTCTACTTCCATGCGCGCTCATGCAGGGAAACAAAATCTGCTCAAAATGTTGTAGAGTCTTGGAGTCATATACGGCATGGAAACAGGCCCTTCAGGCCAGCTCGTCCATACTCACCAAGATGCCCCATCTAAGATAGATCCATAACATCTCTTCAAAGAACTCACCTGTAAAAACATCCCTGCTCCACCACAGTAGTTCACCGTTACAATTTAACGGCGGCACGGTGGCGCAGAGGGTGGAATTGCTGCCGTACAGCGCCAGAGACCCGGGTTGAAATCCTGACCACGGGAGCTGTCTGTACGGAGTTTATACGCTCTCCCCGTGACCGCGTGGGGTTTCTCCGGGTGCTCCGGTCTCCTACCACATCCCAAAGACATGCAGGTTTGTAGGTTAATTGGTTTCTGTCAATTGTCCCTAGACAGTAGACAATAGATGCAGGAGTAGGCCATCCGGCCCTTCGAGCCAGCACCGCCATTCAATGTGATCATGACTGATCATCCCCAATCAGTACCCCGTTCCTGCCTTCTCCTCATATCCCCTGACTCCGCTATCTTTAAGAGCTCTATCCAACTCTCTCTTGAAATCATTCAGAGAACCAGCCTCCACCGCCCTCTGAGGCAGAGAATTCCACAGACTAACAACTCTCTGTGAGAAAAAGTGTTTCCTTATCTCTGTTCTAAATGGCTTACCTCTTATTCTTAAACTGTGGCCCTTGGTTCTGGAGTCCCCCAACATCGAGAACATGTTTCCTGCCTCTGGCGTGTCCAAACCCTTAATAATCTTATATGTTTCAATAAGATCACCTCTCATCCTTCTAATGTGAATAACGTCTAGTGCAAGATAAACTCCAGTAAAGTCCAATCAAAGATAATCCGAGAGTCTCCAATGAAGTAGATATTAGTTCAGGACTGTTCTCTAGTGGTCAGTAGGAAGGTTAGCCGGACTTAGCCCAATTACTTTAAAGTAAGCATCATATAGTCCACACGGATAGCATCAAAGGTCAGGATTGAACCTCGATCGCTGAAGCTTTGGGACAACGGCAACATGAGTGAAATACCTTCAGAAATGCTTCAGTTAATTTTTTCAGCTGGCCTGCTGAGAAAAAGCATAACAAATCTGGAGAAGCACTGATGGGGAATTCATTAAACATGCTGCCTAACATCATAACATTATCAGCATGAGAACCAATCTGTCCCGGGGCCTAAGTTAATGTCATAAACAAACAGAATATCCCTCGCATCTACTCCCAATGCCTCAACGACAAGCAGGGATGTTTATGCACAGTGTCATGGCCTAGGGGGATGACTCCGATGATATGTCATGTGTGATGGCCATTGAACAGTTGCTTAATGCGATAAAATTATACAGCGAACATTGCAAACATAATTATCTGAAAGAGTGATAACAAAACAAAGCTGACAGGGAAGATACTTCACAAAGTTGTCATTAAGTTTGTTGCTTGCCTGTTTTTTCAAAGTCAAGAGTTGTGTTAGCACCTCATATTTCACTTGGGCGGCTTACAACCCCAGCACTTTGTGCGTTCTACGCAAGATTCCAGCATCTGCAGTTCCTTGTGTCTTTACAAGTAGGACTACTGGAGATGGGATCATCTTGGTCGGCAGGGGAATGTTGGGCCGAAGGGCCTGTTTCCATACTCTATGACAACGATTATTTGCAAATGGATCACAGGTGTAAACAGGGTGTGAATCAATGGTGTGAATCCTTGAGGCCCAGTGGACAAAATGATCCCTCTCTTTCCAAAGTCATAGTCAATTTCCGCAGATGAGCAGGCACGGTTCGATCCTGACTATGGGTGCTGTCTGTACGGAGTTTGTACGTTCTCCCCGTGACCTGCGTGGGTTTTCTCCAGATGCTTCGGTTTCCTCCCACATCCCAAAGACATACAGGTTTGTAGGTTAATTGGCTTGGTATAATTTAAAATTGTCCCTAGTGTGTGTAGGATAGTGTTAAGGGCCTGCCCACCAGCATGCGATTGCATGCGTCCAGCGCGACCAAACGTGGTCGCTTGAGGCGTACGACCGCGCGGGGTCGGTCCCACTTCCAAGCGCGGAGGCGTATGGACATTGTGCGTGGCTCCGAAAATCCCGCAATGTCCGAAAATTCCGCGCACCAACGGCCTGTCGGCCTGCAGGCGCATTGAGGGCGTATGCAGCGTCTTGACGTCATATGCAGCGTCTTGACGGCGTACGCCCATCGCGTGGCATTGCGCGATGATGTCACCGCCCGGCGTGCCGTTGCATGATGACGTCACCGTCCAAATTCAGTCGGCCCGCCTACTGCCCAGCTGATTGGTGAGTATGATGTCGAGACCAGCCCCGCACAACTCCATACGCCTCCGCGGTTCGAAGTGGGACCGGCCCCGCGAGGCCGTACGCCTCAAGCCTCCACGTTTGGTGTGGGGATCGCTGGTTGGCGTGGACTCAGTTGACCGAAAGGCCTGCTTCTGCGCTGTTTCACGAAACTAACTGAAAATGAGCAAGGAATGGAATGGAAATAGTTCAGAGGATGAGGATGTGTAGCAGACATTGCTAAATTTTAAGAGAACTAAGATCGTGAATCAATGTGATTTAATTAACACGAGAATGCACTCTAATCGTTAAGATACAGAGGCTGGAAGACGCGATCAATAAAACATCAGTATTAAATAGGCCAAAGATCCTTCCCTTGATTGCTGATGATCTGATGAAAAATTGCACTACAAGGTTAAAAATCAGAAATTAGTTTGTTGGCGCTGATTCTCAGGTTATAATTGGCAAGAAAATGGATTTCATCGAGACACAAGAGACTTCAGATGGTGGAATCTGGAGAATAAAAGTACTGGGGGAAGTGAGGGCAACACAGTGGTGCAGTGGTAAAGTTACTGCATGACAGCGCCAGATAGCAGGGATCGATGCTGACTACGGGCGCTGTCTGTACGCAGTTCGTACGTTCGCCCGTGACCTGCGTGGGTTTTCTCCAGGTGCTCCGGTTCCCCCCACATTCCAAAACCGCACCGATTTGTAGGTTCATTGTCTTCAGTAAAATTGTAAACTTATCCTAACTGTGTAAGATAGTGCCAGTGTACGGGGAACATTGGTTCCATTGGCACTGTGGCACGATCGTTGTCACGGACCCGGTGATGTACGGCCATGTTTCCGTGCTGTATCTCTAATCTAAACTCAGGGGGTCAGGCAGCATCTATGGTGGAAAATGGCCATTCAAAGTATATTCTATCCTCTTTCGCCACTAATTGTGGCTGTGCATTACATCAATCTAGATGTCTGCAAAAACATTGTGAATTTGGCCAGAAATGCATTATGGTACAGTAGATAGACACAGATAAGGTGCTGGAGTAACTCAGCGGGTCAGGCTGCAATCTAGTTTTAATTTAGAGACACAGTGCGGAAACAGGCTCTTCGGCCCACCAAGTCCGTGCCAACCATCGATCTCCGCACACAAACACTACCCTACACACACAGGGGACAATTTTACATTTATCCAACTCCAATCAACTGACAAACCTGCACGTCTTTGGAGTGTGGGAGGAAACCGAAGATCTCGGAGAAAACTCACCAGGTCACGGGATGAACGTACAAACTCCACACAGACAGCACCCGTAGTCGGGATCGAACCCGGGTCCGTGGCGCTGCAAGGCAGCAACTCTGCCGCTGCGCCGACATGTCGCCCAAGAATTAGAGGATTTTCACAAGTTATAGCTGCAGGTTCCGTTATCTATCAGCTTTCTTTCGTACTTCGAGGTAATAATTTCCTATGAGAGGCTTGTGCTGACAGAGGCCGTTAAGCCAGTGAGTGGCTGTGAAGGAGAATGTGGGCAGCAGATGGAATCCTTCATTACTATTCCTTACCGCGCAGGTACTGAATGTATTCATGTGGGGCCGGCTTGTGTTAACCTCGTTCTTATCTTGTTTCACCAGGACTGCAAAACAAAGCCTTAAATTATCAGTGACAGGTCCAGGAGGCCACTCTAACATGTCGATACCCCAGCCTGCAGGGAAAGCGAGGGCTGGATTCAGATTTCTTCCCTAACTCATCATCTGCATCGATTGTTGTCTATTAGAATTGATCTTTAGCCTGGACTAATGGCAGAGGAGCAGGAAATCCCAAGCATTTTCAATGTTTTGCCTCTTGTCGTTGCTAGACTCCTGTTTTCCTTAACGCTTTTGCAAAAAGTGCTTCACACCTTGCGGTGGACAATAATAGACCTGCTTCTTACTTGAGTGGTGAAAGTAAAAGTTAATGGGGGGGAAAAAAAATCATGGAAAATGTAACTCATTTTCATTAGTTTCCAGGTTGGAAGGGATTACCGGTGAATTATATTTTAATCAAGTTGGCATTACGAGATTATATTTCAGAAAAATGTAATGGTTATTTAGGCATAAGTCCAAAATTTGTACATTGGGCTTGCAAGAGATTCAGATAATTTTTAAATTAAAATAATTCTGTGCAACCACATATTTGTTTGTTCTTTTTGCAGAATTTCGGATCGCATTCATATCGTTTCATCATACCTGAACATGGGCGGCATGGTGGTGCAGCGGTAGAATTGCTGCCCTACAGCGCCAGAGACCTGGGTTCGATCCTGACCAGGGGTGCTGTCAGTACGGAGTTTGTACGTTTTCCCTGTGACCTGCGTGGGTTTTCTCCGGGTGCTCCGATTTCTTCCCACACTCCAAGGTTTGTAAGCTAATTGAGGACTGGAATACGAAACCAGAGATGCAATGTTGAGGCTTTAGAAGACGCTGGTCAGGCCGCATTTGGAGTACTGTGAGTGTGAGCAAATCTGGGCCCCATATCTGAGGAAGGACGTGCTGGTTCTGGAGAGGGTCCAGAGGAGGTTTACAAGAATGATCCCAGGAATGAGGGGGTTAGCATATGATGAGTGTTTGACAGCACTGGGCCTCTACTCGCTGCAGGTTAGAAGGTTGAGGGCAGAACCTCATTGAAATTTACAGAATAATGAAAGGCAAAGATAGAGTGGATGTGGAGAGGATGTTTCCACTGGTGGGAGAGTCTAGGGCCAGAGGTCATAGCTTCAGAATTAAAGGGCACTTTTTAGAAAGGAGGTGAGGAGGAACTTCTTAGTCAGAGGGTAGTTAATCTGTGGAACTCATTGCCACAGAGGGCTGTGGAGGCCAAGGCAGTGGATATTTTTAGACAGAGATGGACAAATTCCTGATTAGAATGGGTGTCAAGGGTTATGGGGAGAAGGCAGGAAAATTGAATTAAGAGGCAGAGGTCAGCCAATGGTGGAGTTGACTCAATGGGTGGAATGGCCTAATTCTGCTATAACTTGTGTGAACTTGTGGGATATGGGCCAAACGCGACAGGTGGAACTAGTGTAAATGGGGCATCTTGACAGCATGGACAAGTGGGCCAAAGGGTCTGTTTCCGTGCTGTATGTTTTTATGTCTCTATGACTCTAAGAGACTGCAGTTGCTGGATTCTTGAGGGGAAAAAAAAAACAGGCATAGGAGGGACCCAAGCTTGAGCTCACTGCTGGGCCTTGGATTTGAAGAAACTGTGCAGGTACAAACCAAACGTTGTTGAAACATAGAAACATAGAAATTAGGTGCAGGAGTAGGCCATTCGGCCCTTCGAGCCTGCACCGCCATTCAATATGATCATGGCTGATCATCCAACTCAGTATCCCGTACCTGCCTTCTCTCCATACCCTCTGATCCCCTTAGCCACAAGGGCCACATCTAACTCCCTCTTAAATATAGCCAATGAACTGGCCTCGACTACCCTCTGTGGCAGGGAGTTCCAGAGATTCACCACTCTCTGTGTGAAAAAAGTTCTTCTCATCTCGGTTTTAAAGGATTTCCCCCTTATCCTTAAGCTGTGACCCCTTGTCCTGGACTTCCCCAACATCGGGAGCAATCTTCCTGCATCTAGCCTGTCCAACCCCTTAAGAATTTTGTAAGTTTCTATAAGATCCCCTCTCAATCTCCTAAATTCTAGAGAGTATAAACCAAGTCTATCCAGTCTTTCTTCATAAGACAGTCCTGACATCCCAGGAATCAGTCTGGTGAACCTTCTCTGCACTCCCTCTATGGCAATAATGTCCTTCCTCAGATTTGGAGACCAAAACTGTACGCAATACTCCAGGTGTGGTCTCACCAAGACCCTGTACAACTGCAGTAGAACCTCCCTGCTCCTATACTCAAATCCTTTTGCTATGAAAGCTAACATACCATTCGCTTTCTTCACTGCCTGCTGCACCTGCATGCCCACTTTCAATGACTGGTGTACCATGACACCCAGGTCTCGCTGCATCTCCCCTTTACCTAGTCGGCCACCAGTTGAGGATGAGAAGTTATGCCAGGCAGAGGAGCTTGTTAGTTATAGAGTTTTAGTTTTTGATATACCATGTGGAAACAGGCCCTTCAGCCCACCGAGTCCACGGCAGTGCTCAGACTTTTACCCAGAGTAGGGGAGTCAAGAACTAGAGGACATAGATTTAAGTTAAGGGAGGGGAGGGAAGGCTTAATAGGAACCTGAAGGGCAACATTTTTTCACACAAAGTGAGGTTGGTGGGTGTATGGAACGAGCTGCGTAGTTGAGGCAGGTACTATCGCAATGTTTAAGAAACATTTAGACAGGTACAAAGGCATCAAAGGTATCAAAGGTATCAAAGGTATTTTATTGGTCACATTCACATACACCTAGGTGTAGTGAAGTGAAATGCTTCTTGCCATTTTGCAGCACACAAAAAAGGAATACAGACATAACATTAATAAGAGTTTTAAACATAAGGAACATCCCCCCACAATGGTTCCCATTATGAGGGAAGGCACAAAGTCCAGTCCCCAACCCCAGTTCACCCATAGTCGGCCCTATTGAGGCCTCCACAGTTGCCTCTACGGAGGCCCGATGTTCCAGGCCGTTCTCGCCGGGTGATGTTGCTCCGGCGTCGGGAGAGTCCTCTCAGCAGCTTGGGAACCCTGGAACGGCCGCTTCCGTACTGGAGGCCGCGGCTTCCGAATGCAACAAGGCCGCGCCGGTTGGAGCTCCACAACACATGCTCCCCAAGGATTCGACTTACGATATTTCGACTTTACGACGATGCAAACGCTCGTCAACGGTAGCGAGCCGCACGACACTTCCGGTCACACGATTGCATTGTATTAAATGTGTTTTCGACTTGCGATATTTTCGGTTTACAATGGGTTTATCGTAACCCCATCGTAGGTCGAGGAGCAGCTGTACATGGATAGGACAGGTTTAGAGGGATGTGGGCCACACGCGGGCTAGTGTAGATGGTCGGTGTGGGCAAGTTGGGCTGATCGGCCTGTTTCCACCTTGTGTGACTCTATAACTCCATGTCCAGTAAACCACAAGAGTGCATTTTGGTTCACAATGCCAAATGCAATGCCAGTGACTTCATAAATATGAATCTCTGGTAAGATTTACACTGTTAAGTAGGTACCTGCTGACAATAGGATGCATAAAGCAGATAGATAACATAGATTATTTTTTTAGTTTCAATTACTCACTTGTGATCTATTTCATGTTTGCAATATCATTGCTGCTGAACAGATGTTGCTGAGCACAATTATAAAACTATAGGATTACAAGTACAGCATTTTGAAAATGAAACTGCTGTTAAATCAATGCCAAGCAAACCAAGAAACTACCACACTGAAACAGCAGCCATATGATAGCAGCTCCCCAATGAAAAAGCAAAATCCATTCAAACAGCAGTCAGGTGTTTCCATTCCAATGACTGGTTTTATTTGCAGTTCACAAGTTATAGGAGTAGAATTTGGCCATTCGGCCCATCGAGTCTCCTCCGCCATTCAATCATGGCTGATCTCTGCCTCCTAATCCCATTTTCCTGCCTTCTCCCCGTAACCCTTGACACCCGTTCGAATTGAGAACTTGTCTATCTCTGCCTTAAAAAATATCCACTGACTTGGCCTCCCCAGCCCTCTGTGGCAATGAGTTCCACAGTTTAACTACCCTCTAAAGAAGCTCCTCTTCGCCTTTCTAAAAGGGCGTCCTATAATTCTGAGGCTATGACCTCTGACCCTAGACTCTCCCACTAGTGGAAACATCCGTCCCACATCCACTCTATCTATGCCTTTCATTATTCTAATATGTTGACTTAGAAAAGTGTGGATAGCAGGCAAACAAAAGGGGGAAAACACAAAATACCAACAGTCTGACATCACTGAAGATCAAGTATGGGGTTAGGAGGGAGAGATGGGTCATAAGCAAGGGGCTAGAATCACTCATCCTTCCTACAAAAGTATTGTTCGCAACATCCAATAACTTAGCAGTCAAAACATTTTCCCACCAGCTTCTGATAAATATGAAATATTTTGGCCACTTGGTCACTATCACACATTCTCATATTTGATCATTAGAATGAACAAATATTAGGTTTTTCATGTTTAAGAAGGAACTGCAGATGCTGGAAAAATCGGAGGTAGATAAAAATGCTGGAGAAACTCAGTGGGTGAGGCAGCATCTATGGGGCGAAGGAAATAGGTGACGTTTCGGGTCGAGACCCTTCTTCAGGTTTTTTATGTTGATTAGTTTCCCTAGATAGGGCTCTTAAAGATAGCGGAGTCAGGGGATGTGGGGAGAAGGCAGGAACGGGGTACTGATTGTGGATGATCAGCCATGATCACATTGAATGGCGGTGCTGGCTCGAAGGGCCGAATGGCCTTCTTCTACACCTATTGTCTATTGTTTTTGTGTCATACTCATTGTACAAGAAGTACTCAAAACTGTACGAGGAAGATCCCTTCTCAGAGGAAACTATGAACGCCGGGGAAATGCTGATGGTGGCAATATCAGAGGAACGAAGGAAATCCTGGCAAGAACCCCATTGAGAGTGTTGATGTGACACACAACAGTAAGAGAGCTTGGTCAACCATCAAGAAGCTAAACAACGGCCCCCATAAAGCAACACTGCATCCTTAACGTTACAACAGATCAGGTTGCTCACCAGCTGCTTCTGAACGGCAAAGCTCCACACAAGAAGGGCAACAAAAAGAGTCCATGACATCATGGTGATAGAGAACCAACCTGGCACTTTAACAGCGAGGAACTCCAGACGGCAATCGATTTCCCGCACGGACGGCGAGGCAGCTGGCCTTGATGACATTCGCACAGAACAGATCAAACATTTTGGGCAGACTACACGAGAGTGGCTCCTCTTGCTGTTCAACAATTGTGTAACCCTCTCCCAAGTTGCCAAAAATATGGCGGAAAGCTCGTGTGATCACTATCAAAATCAAAGTCAAAAAGTCAAAAGTCAAAGTATCCTTTATTGTCATTCAAACCTTTCGGTCTGAACACAATTTCGTTGCCTTGCAGTCATACATTTAATATAAATAACAAAAACACACAATAACCACAAATTGAACATCCACCACAGTCAGTTCACCAGGCACCTCCTCACTGTGATGGAAGGCAAAAGTCTTAAAGCCTTTGTCTCTTCCCTCCTTGTTTTCCCTCTGAAGCCGGGGAAAGATCCTAAAGAAGCAAAAAGCTACAGACTGATCTCCCTACTATGGTCATCTCTTCAGGTTCATTGAGCGCCTCATCATGAACAGGCTAGGCCCAATCACGAGAACAACACCTTATACCAGAGCAAGCTGGCTTCCGGCCCGGGAGATCGTGTACCAGCCAAGTGCTCAATCTAACTCAGCACATTGAGGATGGCCTTGAGAGGAATGAACCAACTGGAGGTGTCTTTGTTGATCTGACAGCTGCCGACGACACTGTGAACTGCCGGCTGCTCTTCAACAAGCTCCATGACGTGACAGAGGACTTCCACCTGACCAAACTGATTCAACAGCTACGGAAAAACAGATGCTTCTATGTTGAGCTAAATGATAAACGCAACAGATGGAGGAATCAAAAGGATGGCCGACCTCAGGGTAGCGTCCTTGCTCTGGTGCTGTTCAATCTATACACTGATGACCAGCCTGTGTTCCCAGGGACGAGAAGCTTCATTTACACTGACGACCTTGGAAGAGCAGCCCAGAGCACTCACATAGATGAGGTAGAAGCGATCCTCTCATCAATCATCCTAGACAACTTGACAAACTACCACAAGGACAACCAACTGCAGACAAACCCTGCTAAGACCCAAGTTAGCCTGTTTCACCTTCGTAATCGCGAAGCTGGGGGGAAGCTGTCCGTAACATGGAATGGTGTGCCTTTCAGACACTGTGACTACCCTGTCTGTCTTGGGGTCACTCTGGACAGAACCCTCTCCTTCAAGCAACACATCAAAAGGGTGATGGGCAAAGTGAGGACGAGGAGCAGCCTCCTACGCCAGCTGGCAAACTTGTCGCGAGGTACCAATGCATCCACACAGCGCTCAACTGCTCTTGCGCTGAGCTACTCTACTGCAGAGTATGCTTGTCCTGTTTGGGAGAGAGTATCTCATGCGAAGGAAGTTGATGCATCACTGGCTGCCTAAAACAAACGGATGTGGATAGCTTGCATGTCTTGGCCGGTATTGCTCCATCAGGAATCCGCAGGCCAGTTGCCAGTAGAACTGAACATAGTCGGCAAGTTGGGGACGACCGCCATTCCTGTCGCTCCCATCATCCAGCCCCTAAACGGCTGAAGTCGAGAAAGAGCTTCCTCCACACAGTCCAGCCACTGTCACAGTCTCCTCAAGCAACCAGACTAGCTTTGTGGGAAAAGAAACGCAGTGAAAACCCACCAGCACGTAAAGATGCCGATCCCAACCAAGGAACAGCTACCACCTGGACACAGGTGTGACTGGATGACCTGGAAGTCCCACAATAGGCTTCGTACAGGGATGGGCCGATGCCGGACCAACATGAGCAAATGGGGCTATGCAGATACGGCAGACACAGAATGTTAAAGTGGAACATCTGTACAATCCATGCCACACCTACTAAGTTGCCCATTCTGCAAACTCGGCAGAGGTCGTGAATTAGGTCGTGAAAGTGGGGCAAGCCCTGGCAGGAACTCTACTGCTGCGCCACTGTGTTGCCCTAAAACATGACAATGATAAAACTGAGCCTAAACATCTGAGGGAAGGAAAGGGTGACGTTTCGGGTCGAGACCTCTGAAGAAGGGTCTCGACCCGAAACGTCACCCATTCCTTCTCTCCCGACATGCTGCCTTGCCCGCTGAGTTACTCCAGCTTTTTGTGTCGATCTTCGGTTTAAACCAACACCTGCAGTTCCTCCCTACACTGAACATCTGAGGATCATGTACACAACTTGTACAATTATTGAAGTAGCTTCAGGCAAATTCGCTGATTCTTCAATCCATTACCTCATGTCCCCTTTGTGGCCCTGTACAAGAAGGGAACGGCAGATGTACGATCCTTTTGTAGTCATTGTGTAGAACGAGGCTGCACAAGGTTGACCACATTTCCTCTTTTCTAATTTGCTCAGCAATTGATTGTGTGAGGAATTGAAACGTTGAATAGGCCAATAGAGGATTTTTCTCCAAGGGTGAATGTGTTCTCCAAGTATGTGTTCCCAGGACAATAATGCAATACCAGATCTGCCCTCTGTCATGACCTATCTGAAACCAGTTAAGATTAAAACTGGAAGGGATATTGAATTTCCTCCAGCACTATTAACCCTCAGTTTGTGAAAATAGAACTACCAATGCAATCTTCACTCTTTCTTTACACTCTTTAATATCTTGTTACCTGCTGCATTTATAAAGTATTTGTTATGACTCATCATTTCTGCAGGAAAATGCAACTATTTCTCCCACCACCTGACTCCCCCCCCCCCCCCCCCCCCCCCCCCCCCCCCCCCGCCTCAGCCTTGTAGAAGATTGGTGTGTTTAAAATACTTTTTGGGTGATTCCAGATACAAGATGCTTGTGGCTTCATCACGGGTGTAATCTTCAACATGATCTCTTGCGAAACGTTTGATTGCCATTTCTCTTCATTCTGTTGTCGCTAGGCAGAAATTGCATTGGTACAAGAGACTAATCTTGCTTCCATCACTCAACAGTGTGGCCCATTACTTAGTTCAAGTTCAAGTTCAAGTGAGTTTATTGTCATGTGTCCCTGTATAGGACAATGAAATTCTTGCTTTGCTTAAGCACACAGAAAATAGTAGGCATTTACTACAAAACAGATAAATGTGTCCATATACCGTGATATAAATATATACACACATGAATAAATAAACTGGTAGTGCAAATAACAGAAAGTGGTTGCTAATAATCAGAGTTTTGTCCGAGCCAGGTTTAATAACCTGATGGCTGAGGGGAAGTAGCTATTCCTGAACCTGGTTGTTGCAGTCTTCAGGCTCCTGTACCTTCTACCTGAAGGTAGCAGGGAGATCAGTGTGTGGCCAGGATGGTGTGGGTCTTTGATGATACTGCCAGCCTTTTTGAGGCAGCGACTGCGATAATCCCCTCGATGGAAGGAAGGTCAGAGCCGATGATGGACTGGGCAGTGTTTACTACTTTTGTAATCTTTTCCTCTCCAGGGCGCTCAAATTTCCGAACCAAGCCACGATGCAACCGGTCAGCAATGCTCTCGACTGTGCACCTGTAGAAGTTAGAGAGAGTCTTCCTTGACAAACCGACTCTCCGTAATCTTCTCAGGAAGTAGAGGCGCTGATGAGCTTTTTTGATAATTGCGTTCGTGTTCTCGGACCAGGAAAGATCTTCAGAGATGTGCACCCCCAGGAATTTGAAGTTCTTGACCCTTTACAACCATCGACCCGTGATATAAATGGGGCTGTGGGTCCCCCTCCTACTCCTTCCAAAGTCCACAATCAGTTCCTTGGTTTTGCTGGTGTTCAGGGCCAGGTTATTGCGCTGGCACCATATGGACAGTTGCTCGATCTCTCTTCTGTACTCTGACTCATCCCCATCAGTGATACGCCCCACAATAGTGGTGTCGTCAGCGAACTTGATGATGGAGTTCGCACTGTGGTTCGCTACGCAGTCATGGGTTGTTCCCTCCATGTAAACACCAGCAGAATTCTTCAAGGCAACACTTGTTTAACACTTGCATGTATAAAATCCAGACCACGGGCGCTGTCTGTACGGAGTTTGTACCTTCACCCTGTGACCGCTTGGGTTTTCTCCGAGGTCTTCAGTTTCCTCCCACTCTCCAAAGACATACAGGTTTATAGGTTAATTAGACAATAGACAATAGACAACAGATGCAGGAGCAGGCAACTCGGCCCCCTGAGCCAGCACCGCCATTCAATGTGATTATGGCTGGTCATTCCCAATCAGTACCCCGTTCCTGCCTTCTCCCCATATCCCCTGACTTCCGCTATCTTTAAGAGCCCTATCAAAGCTCTCTCTTGAAAATATCCAGGGAACCGGCCTCCACCTGCCCTCTGAGGCAGAGAATTCCACAGACTGTGTGAAAAAGTGTTTCCTCATCTCCATTCCAAATGCCTTACCCCTTATTTTTAAAACTGTGGCCCCTGGTTCTGGACTCCCCCAACATCGGGAACATGTTTCCTGCCTCTAGCATGTCCAAACCCTTAATAATCTTATATGTTTCAATAAGATACCCTCTCATCCTTCTAAATTCCAGAGTATACAAGCCCAGCTGCTCCATTCTCCCAGCATATAAATGTAAATGGCTTGGTATAAATGTAAATTGGCCCTAGTGTGTGTAGATAGCATTAATTTGCGGGGATTGTTGGTTGGTGTGGACTTGGTCTGACAAAGGGCCTGTTTCCGCGGTGTATCTCTGAACTAAAAACAGAAAACTTGTCCAGATTCTGCTTCAGTCACACAGATCTCGTTGTATGTTTAGTTCAGTTTGGCTTAGAGATACAACGTGGAAACAGGTTCTTCAGCCCACCGATCCCGCACCGACCAACGATCCCCGTACACTCGCACTATCCTACACGCCAGGGACAAATTATAATTGCTGAAGCCAAGGAACCTACAAACCTGTACGTCTTTGGAGTGTGGGAGGAAACTGGAGCACCCGCAGGAAACCCACATGGTCACGGGGAGAACGCTCAAACTGCGTACAGACAGCACCCGTAATCAGGATTGAACCCGGGTCCCTGGCGCTGCAAGGCAGCAACTCTACTGCTGTGACACTGTGCCGTCGGCCAACTACAAAACATAGAACACAGATTAAAGAAGAGTACAGCACACAGCAGCATGAACAGCTAATAGCTGTTTACACAGTCTAGCTTGTGTTGCACTCCTGTGTGTGGAAGGACAGTATCATCGTTGCCAGAGGTGGTTCTAAAAGTTAACTCGGGGAATATGCAATTAATCATAATAAATGTAAAACTTAGTATTTGTAAAATGGCCATTAATATTTCAAGAACTCTCATCCATTCCATCAAGTCAACTTCAAATATGCTCTTCGGGGAAAAATCGGTCCAGAAATTCTGTTCATCCTCTCCATCAGATCCTCTGCTCCCTGTAGTTCAGCATTTTAACACAAGGCTTTAATGTCAGTCAGTGATGTGAAGCAATTATTCAACTCCTGTAACAGAATATGTGTGCCAGAGTGATTAAAATTTCAGATGCTGCTCTTGGGACAGTCCATGCCTAATGTCTAAAGTGTGTGTCCTTGGCAAGACACTTCACCCACCTTTGCCTGTGTGTGTGGATGTAATTATGGTGAAGCACTTTGGGGTCAATGCAAGTTGACTAAAAATGTGCTATATAAATAAAGAAATTTAATTTAATTTTAAATTTAAAGTAATGCCATATACATTAAGGAAATGGGGGGGGGGACACTTATGTACTGAATCAATCAAGAAACATCAAAAACCCATAACTGGCTATAATAGGTAGTCATTTAGTTTAACAGGACAGGCGGCATCTCTGGAGAGAAGGAATCGGTGACGTTGTCTGGTCGAGACCCTGTCTAAATCAGTCGGATGAAGGGTCGTGATTTGAAACACCAGCCGTTCTTTCTCTCCAGAGATGCTGCCTGTCTCGCTGAGTTACTCCAGCATTTTGTGTCTTATCTTCAATTTAAACCAGCATCTGCAGTTCTTTTCCTAGCTAGTAATTTAGTTTAGTTTAGTTAGGAGATACAGCACGGAAACAGGCCCTTCGCCCCACCGAGCCCCGCGCCGACCAGCGATCCCCGCACACTAACACGACCCTACACACACCAGGGACAATTATTTTACGTTTATTACCAAGCCAATTAACCTAGGTCTTGTGGGAGGGAAACCGAAGATCTCGGAAAAAAACCCACGCAGAGTCACAGGGAGAACATACACACTCCGTACAGACAGCACCCATAGTCACGATGGACCCAGGTCTCTGGCGCTGTAAGACAATAGCTCTACCGGCTACACCACCATGCCGCCCAAATGTCTGAACCATTAAATAGGAGGAAAAAATATACATGCAATTGCAGAGTAGAAATAGCCTCTTGGTACAACTGCAGAGATGTCAGAGAAAATCAAGCGAATTTTTAACAAATATGCATAAATTATTGAATTACGCGGCGTTTTAAAAAGTGACAGGAAAATAAATCACCTCCCAAATCATGAAGGATTAGTTTTTCCCTCCAGAGCGTTTAACATGAATCCTTTGTAGAGTTTGATTTATCCTGGCATCATATTGAGCAGGGACATTGTTGCCCAAAGGGCCTGTTCCTGTCCTGCACCATTCTACGTTCCATCTTTCAGTTCAATTTAGTTTATTGTCACGTGTACCGAGGTACAGTGTAACGTTCTTTGTTGCGTGCTATCCAGTCAGTGGAAAGCCAATACATGATTATAATCAGCCACCTACAGTGTTTAGATACATGATAAGGGACTATCCTATCTTGAAACCAGTGGAGGTTTTGTGTGATTTCAAGACACTGCACAAATTCCAATTCCAGAAATCATAATCACTATCATACTTTATTAGACAAGTATGTTTTGCAACATATGAGGAAATTTGATTTGCCATACAGTCATACCAATAAAAAGCAACAGAACACACAAAATACATTTTAACATAAACATCCACCACAGTGACTTCTCCACATTCCTCACTGTGATGGAAGGCGAAAAAAAGTTCATCTCTCCCTTCTTTGTCCTCCAGTGGTCAGAGGCCTCTAACCTTCCGTTGACGGGATGATATTACGCCCGTAGCTGGTGGCGGGCCTTCTCATCGGGGCGATCAAGCTCCTGCATCGAGGTGGATCGCATCTCCGGCAAGGTAAGTGATTGAAAATAAGTTCCCCCGACCCCCCCCCCCCCCGACCACCCCCCACACAAAACAAACGAGAGAACATTAACACATACTTTAAAAAAACACACTAAAAAATAACAAAAATAGACATAAAGGACAGACAGACGGTAGGCGAGGCTGCCATCGCTGACAGCGCCACCCGGTGGAATATGTGTTGTGGATGATGTGTTAAAAGATCTACTCCCGAAATTCACTTCCCAGTGAGAAGTTAATTTGATCAGAAGCAGGTTTTATGCATGGAATTCTAAATGAAATAATCTGTCCAAATATGCTTGTTCAAAAAGGGAACTGCAGATGCTGGAATATCGAAGGTACACAAAATTGCTGGGGAAACTCAGCGGGTGCAGCAGCATCTATGGAGCGAAGGAAATAGGCGACGTGATTTTGTGTACCTGTCCAAATATTCTTGTTGCTTTTGTTCTTAGACCCCTTCACGCGGTGACTTACATTTGTATTGAATAAAAAACACTAAACAAGTGTTCCAAAGCTTCCAGTTTGGTTTGGTTTGGTTTGGTCTGGTTTAATTTAGAGAAACTGCGTGGATTTATTACTGGCTTAAGTTTAGACTTAATCTTAAATTATTATGGTCACATGTACTGAGGTACAGGGGAAAGCTTTGTTTGCATGCTATCCATTCAGAGCATATAACACTATACGTAAATACAATTAAGCCAAACTAAATGGTAGCAAGAGGTCGAGCAAAGAGCTGATACAGAGTCACAACAATACAGATACTTGGATCTCGACCTGCAGAGAGTGGATGTGGAGAGGATGTTTCCACCAGTGGGAGAATCTAGGATCAGCGGCCACAGCCTCAGAATTAAATGACATTCCTAAGGAAGGAGATGAGAAGGATCAATGAGAAAAAACATTTTTCACTCAGAGGGTGGTGAATCTGTGGAATTCTTTGCCACAGAAGGCTGTGGAGGCCAAATCAATGAATATTTTTAAGGCAGAGATATATAGATTCTTGATTAGTATGAGTGTCAAGGGTTATGGGGAGAAGGGAGGAGAATGGAGTTTTTTCATAGAAATAGGTGCAGGAGTAGGCCATTCGGCCCTTCAAGCCTGCACCGCCATTTAATATGATCATGGCTGATCATCCAACTCAGTATCCTGTACCTGCTTCTCTCCATACCCCCTGATCCCTTTAGCTACAAGGGCCACATCTAACTCCCTCTTAAATATAGCCAATGAACTGGCCTCAACTACCTTCTGTGGCAGAGAATTCCAGAGATTCACCACTCGTCTGTGTGAAAAAAAAAATTCTCATCTCGGTCCTAAAAGATTTCTCCTTATCCTTAAACTGTGACCCCCTTGTCTGGACTTCCCCAACATCGAGAACAATCTTCCTGCATCTAGCCTGTCCAACCCCTTAAGAATTTTGTACGTTTCTATAAGATCCCCCTCAATCTTCTAAATTCTAGGCGAGTACAAGCCGAGTCTATCCAGTCTTTCTTCATATGAAAGTCCTGACATCCAGGAAATCAGTCTGATGAACCTTCTCTGTACTCCCTCTATGGCAAGAATGTCTTTCCTCAGATTAGGAGACCAAAACTGTACAAAATACTCCAGGTGTGGTCTCACCAAGACCCTGGTACAACTGTGGAATTAGGAGGGAGAGATAGATTAATAGTAAGATTAAACGAGAACTTACCAGGTTGAAGTTTGATCTGTATTTTATGAGGAGTTACGATGAGGGATTACGTGAAGAACCCGCTCAGTGCGCAGGCGCGGCATACTTCCAAGCAGCGGTGTGGAATCACAGATAGACACAGTTATTTGAAGTAAACATAGTAAAAGATAAGGAGACATCAATTTAGTAGTTTGATCCATATAATGAGGGTGGGAGAGGAGGGCACGTAATCCCTCAACGTAACTCCTCATAAAATACAGATCAAACTTCAAACTGGTAAGTTCTCGTTTAATCTTACTATTTTACTTCGGAGTCACGTGAGTGACTACGTGAAGACTTCAAAGCTCTGTGATTTCAAACCGTGTAACAGTTCATACTTCACTCGCTGCCGAAGTCATTCGAGGGAGGAAGTATGTTATCGTAATCAACCATGAATCTGTTTGTAAAAACAATAATGGTGTTATTAACAACAACAAGACCAATTGCTCCCCCGGGCTTAAATTATATATTTTTTGCAGGTTCTTTTTCTGCAAACGATACAGGTTCTGTCAGTGGTTTGTTATAAAAGTTTGGAACGTATACTCCCTAGACCACCCTGCAGTAGCCAGGATGTGGTCCATAGGCTCGTCCATCCTCTTAGTTACTGACGTGGAAGCTGTTCTGGTGGAATAAGATTTTATACACGTTAGTATTTACTCCAGCAACTCCCAGTACCTGCTTGAGCCACTATAGATAGTTTAGCTCGTCACCCGACCATGAGGTTTCCTGTGGCTGACCCATAAGGCTTTTTCCTCTCCCTCGGTATTCCTTATTGTGTCGATCTCTAAGTGGGTCATGACACATAAAACGTGGTTCAGGTGGGTATGCCCGGAATTTCATGACTGGACCTGATGTTCCTGGTCTGTTCTGTTTGGCCAACCCTTGAATGGGCATGTGACACTATCTGGTGTTATAACCATGTTGTCCCATCGCAGTAGATGGGAGAGCTGGCTCTTTGTGTTGATGTAAGGCCACCAGCATGTCCATCTTCAGGGTAGGCTGTTCCAGGGTGAGTGACCTGGCTGGTGATCATCCCCTAAGGTATGTCAGGATTTCACTGACATCCCAATTTGGGTGTACCTATTTCTGGGGAATGGATTGATATACCTCTCCTGTATCTGATCACCAGTG
This sequence comes from Amblyraja radiata, assembly GCF_010909765.2. Classification (NCBI taxonomy): domain Eukaryota; kingdom Metazoa; phylum Chordata; class Chondrichthyes; order Rajiformes; family Rajidae; genus Amblyraja; species Amblyraja radiata. The sequence goes on along the minus strand of NC_045966.1, from coordinate 9,362,308 downwards.
AGCGGTACCCAAGTTGAGTAGGCTAACAGAACATGTCCTTCATTGTGGTGAAGACCTGCCAGGAGCTCCAGTACAGTTTTTTGTTATAGTTGAATGTGTAATTCCTGTTTTGGAAACAGTGTACCATTTCTTGATGCTCCTCAGGTATGTTCCATAGGATATGCGACGGAATGCTGTCATCAGGTTGATAGTGCTCCTGATCCAAGCACAGCAATGGTCTTCCCAATTCTGCAATTCTTTTAATGACCATGTCGAGGATCACTGGGAACCATGCTTGTGGACTTGGTCCACTGTAATTTGCGTAGTACCCGACTGATGAAGCCGTAGTACATATTGAAGAGGTAGAAGGAAAGGAAAACATAGAGATTAGGTTCCCCCCACCCCTCAATACGCGGGAATGTCTCCATTGCCACTGCCTTGAGATTGGTTTCATGTGACGTAAGTTAGTACGTGGTGATTTAATTGGATATAAGGAATCGATATATGGTGTCCATATTGCTTAGTGATTTCAGCAAATATTTTTGGTTTAAATGTATGTTTACAGTATTTAGCTCACCTGATAGGTGAGTTACTGATGGTCAAACATGTTTGACGACATACGGTTTCCATTTGTTAATAAATTGTCACCTAATATCGATGTTCTCCGCCCAAGTGGTTTGGTATATGCCACCACTGATGTTGTTATCTTATAAACGAACATGCAAATTTGGTGGATTACTGAGCAAATGCTTCACTAGAATTAAGTAAGTTAATATATAACATGTTTAAGTCAATTCATATTGGCATTAAGTATTACAAGCTCAGTAACACATCAGGACACATAAGATGTTACTCAAAACAGGTGGAAGTGTACAACCATAATCCTTCCTGCCTTATAAATTCCATGATAACACTACAGATTAATCCATTTGCCCCCATATTACAGGTATGGAGATAGTTTTGAACACTAGTATCTCAGCTCATAGGAAAGGTACAAAGTTCAGTAGCTGGTAATGCTGCTATATCCCAATTACTTTGCCACGTAGTTGATTGGTGGTTAATGCACCATGACTGATAGTCTTAATGAATACCAGATAACAACGTTGTGGATGGTCAACGTAAATATCTGGATATATATTTTGTGCACCGTTCCCAGAGGCACTGCAATACTGGGTCGATGCGTGGAGTGGACGGAGCAAGCCCCTATTCCATCTCCCTGTTCCAAAATTCAATTTAATATATGGTCCCTAGATAAGGGACGTATCAGATTATTAAACTGATAAGAACAGATACTACACTTGATCTTAGCCAAAAGGCCGAGAAGCGATGCAGCTAAAGCTGTATCCAAGGATAGTTTGTCGTTAATATATAGACATGCCATGACGGAATGTTTCTAAGTGTCAGGGCTAGTTGATTCTGGATAACTTTGACTTAAATGCCTGCAACGCTCATCATGGTTACTCCATCCAGGTAATTGCGGTATATCCGAAACTTATATGAGAAGGTACTGAATAGTGTGCATCTTCAAGGTCGATGTCTACCATAAAGTATCCTTGGATCCATGGTAGTAGTTATAAATCCCATGAATGGGTATACCTGGTGAAATACTCAAGTGGTTTATCAACGATGGTGCGACATTCACCATCGTGGGAGGGTAGACCACTTGGGGTGCTTGCTGAATTGGTGGCAAGATATTAATTCTATTCCCCTTGTATTTATTTTTTGGTATATAACTACCAAGAGTGATAGCTTCCTAACCAGGCGTGATTCATCCACCCCTTGTTAGTACAACCCTTAACCTTTATGTGATGGTAGGAACCATACTTATCTGTCTTCATTGTTGTTTTCTTCGGTTTCTGGTTCCTTGTTCTTGTAGGGACGATGTTTGTTGGGGGGTGGCACATTTTCCCCTGGGGCCTGCTCTGGGCCGTGGCCTAAAATGCTACAGGTTTGGCATGCAGGCCCCGAGCTTTCACCAGTACCATGAGGTAGACGCCCCTGGTGGACACGTTGAGGTACTGCTGTCTGGTTTAGTGTGGTGCTCATTCCAGACTCTGCCCTCTTGTGCCGAATAGTTTGAACACTTCGTCCAGTTTTTTAGGACTGGTTTGGTAAGTGCCAGGTAGCAGGATCTGTGCTTATGAGGTCGGCGTTCTCATAGTCCTGTTAATTTCATAGATTGAGGGCAGGTTTGTGAGTTCATTTCAGAAGTTATGAGGTATACCGTTGAACAGTAGGGTCAGGTGTTTTGCCATACTACCCTGCCCTTCTGGAATGAGCAGGTGGACATGATAGCCGACGTCAGGGTACCAAATGCATTTTAAAAATATTTAGGTTAAATGCGCTGCTCAATGTATCCCCCAATAATGGCGGGCACTTTGAGTAAATGCAATTTAGGGGAGGCGTGATAAAACCAACGCCTCATGGCTACCTGTCTTGGAGAGGTTTTTTGGAAAAGACAGGTAGTAAGCTGGCCATCAGTTGAGACTGAAAAGCCATCTCGCTAGTGGTGGAGCCACATAGCGGCCACACCCAGCAGCTCTTCCTGATCCTGTACCTCAAGCATACTCCCGATATTGTTCAGCCAGTGACCCCTCTTCATGACCAGCCCAGATACTGGTCACCCCAAAGCTAACCACACTAAGGAGGAAGCGATGGGCAGTGCCTAGGCACTGTGGAGGGTATGCCTGAACCCTCCAGCGAGACTGCCCCTCACGTAGCGTGTCTCGCAGGAGCTCCTGCTCCAGGAGCCGCTCCAGCGGCTCAGGCGGCTGTCTCTCTCCCTGCGGGTGGAGAGACGTCCCCTCCGACAAGTCGGAAGCCACCGGCCAGATGCCTCTTCGGATGGCTGAACATCCAGCCCGCAGCTCAGGCACTAGCGGGACTGGCCTCGGCGCGGTGTGGGGATAGCGGAACGCCCGGTTAAATGTTCCTACCGCCTTCTTCTAGAGCTTTTGTGCCTTGAAGTAGCGAGAGCGCCCCTCTAGCAGCGCGTCTCGCAGGCACCTGCACCAAGAGCCGCTCCAGCGGCTCAGGCGGCTCTCTCTCCCCCCGTGCGGGTGGAGAGACGTCCCGTCCCAAATCGGGAACACCTGCCGGATGCCTCTTCGGGTGGCTATACATCCAACCCGCTAGCGGGCTGGGCTCGGCACGGTGTCGGGGAATAGAGGAACACCGGGTCGCTCCTACCGCCTGTTGCTGCCCCCCTTCCCCCCGACGGGAAACGTTCCTCCTCGAACGGGGGACAGTTTTGTTCCAGAGCCTTTTTCTCTGCCTGTAAAACACAAGCAGAAAAAGGGGCTCCCCTGTAAAAGAAACCCGACCTCAGGATACTCACCTGACGGTCCGTTTCTCTGTTGCGGGAGAGCCTAACTCCCGCTGCCGCTGTTGCACTGCTGGCGTAATGCCGCGCCTGCGCACTGAGCGGGTTCTTCACGTAGTCACTCACGTGACTCCGAAGTAAAATCATGAATGAATGGCAGAGTAGACTTGATGGGCCGAATGGCCTAATTCTGCTCCTACTACTTATGACCTTATGAGATACCTGTAGTTCACAAGGTGGTAGCACAACCGTTCCAGAGTCCAATGTCCGCAATGAGGTGGAAATGAATCAGACTGTACCTTAGCGTAAGGGCATAATTATATATGTTGCATATTATGGGCACCTATCTTCAATCATTGTATTCAGGTTAAAAACTCAAATGCCTCTTTGAGAAAATAACTTGATCTGGTGTGAATGTCACAAAGCATTAAATTACGTTGGCCTGAGCTTCTATCTGGAATATTAAGGTGGGAATTTATACCTTTTTATTACTTGACTGTCAGATATATATAATCATTTATCCCGCATAACTTAACCTTTCAATAACCTTAGTTCTTACAGCCATGAACATATCCAGTAACCGAATATATTGAATCATGAAGAAACCAAATATCAGAAAGAATAGTGATAATTAAAAATGATGAAGCATTACATTGACTGGAGGGAACAAGGTACAAGATGTAGCAAGATTCGGAAGTGCTTGGGACATTTTGTTCCACCCTCAATATTGATTTCACAGACTTTCACACAAACACGGTGAATGAAATATGTACCCAGCGCACGGTGAATGAAATATGTACCCAGCACACGGTGAAATGGGTTGCAATTAGAGCAAGTTTCTAATCACATCGCTCAATATTTTTGATGGAAGGTGGATAGCAAAACTGAATTAGTTACGACCGATAGCTGAGAACTAACATAAGTGACTTCATTAACAGTCACAGAGTCATGGAGTGATACAGTGTGGATCGGCCCAGCTTGCCCACACCGGCCAACATGTCCCTGCTACACCAGTCCCACCTGCCCACATTCGGCCCATTACCCTCCAAACCTGTCCTATCCATGTACCTGTCTAACTGTTTCTTAAATCCTTCTAGTCTTATAGCTCCAAGGACTGCATTTCCCCATAAATTCTAAAGCTACTTTTTGCACTTTACCTGTTTTACTTTTTGCACTTTATTTATTTATCCATGTGTGTATATATTTATATAATGGTATATGGACACACTTATCCGTTCTGTATTCATGCCTACTATGTTCCGTTGTGCTGAAGCAAAGCAAGAATTTCATTATCCTATCTGGGACACATGACAATAAACTCTCTTGAATCCCTTGAATCTTGAAGCTACAACATGACAAAAGTGAGAGTTTACAAACTGTTTGGCTGCAAGTAAAACAGAATTATGTATCTCCTCTCTTCCAGCTTTCTTTACCCCCACTTACAATCAGTCTGAAGAAGGGTTCCAAGCCGAAACATCACCTATCCATGTTCTGTAGATATGCTGCCAGACCCACTGAGTTACTCAAGCATTTTGTGTCTTTCTTCTAATAATCAATCACCTTCCTAATCATCGAGGATGTTTATTTCTTGAACATTCAGTGTGACTCCTATTCTACAGATTTAAGGTGAGAGGAGAAAGATTTAATAGGAACCTTTGGAGTCAATTTTTCACTCAGAGGGTGGTGGGTATATGGAACGAGCAGCCGGAGGAGGTAGTTGAGGCAGGTACTATAATAACATTCAAAAGACATTTGGACAGGTATATGGATAGGAAAGGCTTAGGGTCAAAATGCAGCCAAATGGGACTACCTTAGATGGGCATCTTGGTCAGCGTGCAAGCTTTTGTTGCGCGCTATCCAGTCAGCAGAAAGGCAATACTTGAATACAACCGATCCATTTACAGTGTACAGATACATGATAAGGGAATAACGTTTAGTGCAAGGTAAAGCCAGGAAAGTCCGATCAAGGATAGTCTGAGGGTCACCAAGGAGGCAGATAGTAGTTCAGCACTGCTCTCTGGTTGTTGTAGGATGATTCAGTTGCCTGATAGCAGCTGGGAAGAAACTGTCCCTGAATCTGGTGGTGTGTGTTTTCACACGGGCGCTGTCTGTACGGAGTTTGTACGTTCTCGCTGTGATGGCATGGGTTTTCTCCGGATGCTCTGGTTTCCTCCCACATCCCAAAGATGTGTGAGTTTGTAGGTTAATTGGCTTCTGTAAATTGCCCCTAGTGTGTAGGATGTGAAAGTGGGATAACATAGAACTAGCGGGTGCGTGCGTGCGTGATGATGGTCGGTGATTACTCGGTGGGCCGAAGGGCCTGTTTGTATCTCTCAGCTCCGAATTAAACTCTAAACAAGAAACCACACCGAAGGATAATGATAACGTTTAATTTCCGTCGTTTCAGCCTTGTTCCCTTTTTTCACGGAATATACTAATAGATTCTTGGAAAGAACTTGATAAATTAGCAACTTGAATTATGTGAAGGAGTTGATTAAAACAGGAGATGCAGTCATTAGCCTATCACATGTAATTCAGTT